>NW_009648358.1:1066540-1080311 GCF_000708025.1 Charadrius vociferus
GACCAGCAGCAGCCTGCCTCAGCCGCCCCCCGCCCTGCTTAGCAAAGGGCATTGCCTATCCTGAACAAATGCCTTGGCTTCTATATTTTCATATGTGAAGAGGCCAGTATTATAGGAGAATAGTATACTACACGTGCTATTTTCAGTTAACGTGAAACACTATTTATAAGATTGCATAAGGAACGCGATCTGATCTTGCGTTTATTCCACGCCTGCAGTTCATAGAGACCCCTGCATGCAGGCAGACTCTGAAGCTCTAAGCCTGATCTCTCTGCAGAAAAAAAGAAAAGTAATTAGAAAAACTTTGTATTCTTTGCACTTAAAAGGGCAGATCCCCTTACGACAGATACTGCTCTTTCAGCAGATCTTTGTGGGTGGAGATTTCATATCAGCGTGTCTGCCAGTCCCTGCCAGAGTTTCATCCAAGCCACAACATACAGAGTCAACATTAATTAGCATTAATTATTATTTATAAGAAGCAATATTATCTGCATTGCTATCCTTCACCCTTATTTTTGTGTCTTACATAGAGCTCGTGCATGGTACCTCACTGCCCGAACAGACAGAACAACATCGCATGGAATCTGCAGACTAACACACAATATTGCTATCCTAAAGCCATTTTGTATAGGTCTTTTAAAAGTAAGGAGATCGCCTTTTCTGTGCTCCCATGAACTTGCCTTCTACTTTGTTTATAGTCAGGTCAAGATTTCTCTTCATTTTTCCCCCACAGCCAGGAAGGAATAAAAAAACCTTGCCTGTAGATCATAAAATTGCTTTCTTTCCAACCAGAAAGACAGAAAAGAACCAACACTACAATCCCATCCCCCCAAACCATTTGGAATCATCAAAATAACAGCTTTTCCAGTACAAAATTCTCAAGTGAGCCTTTTGCACTTTAGCAGAATGTATTGGTTTGAACAGAGAAAACATGCTGAATGCATTTCTGTTGACTTTATCCCTCTACCCATTTTGTGGGCACAAGCAGGACCTTTCCCAGCCACCTCTTTATTCTGGTTCAAAACTTGTCTCCAGACCCAGAATCCTATTCTATGAAGCAGAATTTTGTGTTAGCCAACAGGATGGA
This sequence comes from Charadrius vociferus, assembly GCF_000708025.1. Lineage (NCBI taxonomy): Eukaryota > Metazoa > Chordata > Aves > Charadriiformes > Charadriidae > Charadrius > Charadrius vociferus. The sequence continues at coordinate 1,067,628 of NW_009648358.1, forward strand.
TTTTGTTCAGTGCCCGCAAAACTGAGAAAACTTGCAGAAATTACAAAATTCAATTCAAAACAGTTAATTAGTCCAGATCGCTCTTATTACTAGTATTGAAGTTATTAGTATTATTGATAATAACTGCTCGCAAATAATCATTTGCATACATTAAATTTAGCTGGAAGAACTTGTGAGCATTAGCAAATCCTATAATGAGCACAGTGCATAGTCTCTTTTTAATGAATTCTGCCTCACTTCCAGTTTAAATAATATTTTTTGCTACTCTGTTTCTTGCTTATTTTGTTGCTTGATGCAATACACAATAGCACAGACACCAAGATTAGTGGAGTGAATCCAATTTAGAAAGTCGCTTTTGCATAGGCCAAGGTTAATGAAACCACTTGAGCACATTAAAGTGAATTCACTTAGTCAATCCAGGCTTGTTGGAGAAACTATTAATAATCAGCTGGAACTGCTGAGTCAAAATTATGAATGAGATGGAAACACTGAGCACATTTTATGTGCTCCCATTGCTTGTATCCTATTCAGGACTGTGGCAATCACAAATTATGCATAGCTCTGAAATACTACATACTTTGACCAATGTGCATTGCAACATTTTGCTGGGGAGTCACAACATGTTGTGTCATACCGCGTACACCTTTCAGTGAGAAGTATGAACTGAATAGAGTAGGAAAACATTGGATTACCATTCGCTGTTAAAACCCAACTTCCATCTGAAAACATCTGTGAGCATTGGGATTTCTATCGATACGTGCATTTTATTTGCTTTTCTAAGAGATCAGACTAGGCTTACTTCAATTGTCAGACACATAAGAAAAATAATTTTAGAACTAGATATTGTTGGCATATTTATCATTTGTCCTATTATTCACATGCGTGTTAGATTAATTTATTCTATAAATCATCTAATCAGAAAAGAGAAACCATACCATTTTTCTTATACAACTAGCAAGCGTGACCATTACAGGCATTATAAAGGGGTGCTTTTTGTTGTTGCTTTTTGGCCAAAATAAGTCGTGAATAATTCACATAATAGGACATCCGAGAACACTGCTCACAGCTCTTGGGCAACTAATACATGCAAAATATTTGCAGAAAGTAAGCATTATGATGTTTTTACTCTGGTTTCCAACTCTGAGATGTCATGCTCTTGGTTAGCGTTCTTCACATGAAAAGACAACAGATATGCTTCCAGGATAATAAAAGCATTCTGTATGGAACATAGTTTGATCTTTATTGTATCTATAACCAGTAATTACCATGGTATTGTATTTATACCAACAATCAAGCAACTCACTGGCATAAACAGACATGCCTCTTCTGGCAACAGAGTTGCAATCACATATGCCCACAGTTATCTTCATCCAAAATGCACAGAGAAAGTTAAATGCAAAGAATGAATAAATTATCATCCAGATCTTTAGCTACTTCATCACACAACACTTCGCTGAAGTTAGAAAATCCATACCATCTGATAACATGTCCTATTATTCAAAAGCTAATTAAATTGCACATGGATAGTTAACAGAAACAGGTAACCAACCAATGCAAAAATCAGTGTAGCAAGCTTAAGCTAGCTCTATTAAGGAAGAAACCACTAATGGTGGAAAGAACACTTTTGGAAAGCTCTCAGGGTCAATCAAGATATCCTTTTTACTATTGATTAAGTAAGGCAACCATCAGGGCACATAAAAACGCATATTAACTCACCTATTCCTGGAGCAAGCACTGATATTCTAGCATTTCAGGGAAAGATATTACAAAACAGCCTAATGTGAAATGTCCTTGTGCGTGAGTCATATCAGAAAGAATGATAAGCAAGTGGCAGCCAGGCAAACGAAGAGAATAACTGCAACGATCGAGGTGGAACAAGAGCATGCGACTTTTAAGCAAGAAAAAAATTTTGAGGGGCAATCCCTCTCACCTTACACAATGTTTCGGTCTAGTCCCCTATGTTCAATTGCATCTTAACTTCAGGATGAAGTTCAATTAGTGAAAAAAGCACATTTTCTTTTCACAAACAATTATCTTATGTACATAAACTCCTTTAAGCAAAGCATCTTGACCATTTAAAAATTGAGGTACCTCTATTTTAGGTGATTCCTAAGAGAAGACAGGCAGGTTGGAATTCACATTAAATACCTCTAGAGCTCTATAATACATCCCAGGTGATCACCCAGGAAGCCTTAGGCTTCCTTTCAGTTAACAGAAACGGGCACTGCAAGGTGCAAACAACTTCACATACTACAGGCACCTGCTTTGGGATAAGATGATGACAATTCCCTGCTGTGACAACATTTGCAGGCATTTACAATTTCAGGCAGCAGCTCTGAGAACTCACTATCTGCACAGCAGAATCTACATATTTAGAAATCATTAAAGGCACAAATTTTCAGTTCAAACTCAGTGTTATGTCTTCAGTTAGTAGGTTTTATTTTCTTCTTGCCTGTGAATTTCTCTACCTTCTCCTCTATTCAAAATAAAGCCACACTCCTCAGTGCTTTAACTTTCCAACTGTTGAATGCCCTAGCCAGTAGTTTTCTTGTGACAGACTGAAACGATATTTATTAAAAAAAAAAATTACTCAAGCTGTCATCAGATCTTACCTCTGTAAGGGAAGACTCACAATGCACTGAGAAAGACAGTTTCCCTGCAATGTTCTTGAGCGAAATTATACAGCATCACTGGAACAGGCACCCAGCCAACACATCCCCAAAAGTACACTGCTGGAGAGAACAACACTGATACTGTTTCCTGTAAAGAACAGATGAGAACAACACCACCTTATCAAAGCTTCAAGGTGGGAAATGAACACAACTATTCATATAAGCTACATCTTGCACTTGCAAACTAAAAGGAAGCCAGGACATGGACTCAAGAGCTGGCATGTGATTAGCCACACTGTTTAACTACTAACAAGTTCCCTGACATGGGCTTTGCCCTGTCACCTACTACCTTCTCATGCGACACACAGGCACGGTTCAGGAGATGGCATGGATGAAGGACCGTTCCCTCATGCAGATGGGGCAGATGAGGCCATGTCTTTGGAAAGAAGAAAATTTAGCTCCCGGGGCAAAGACTGTGTTCTGTCCTGTTTTATTTACTAGTGCTAAGGTAGCCATGAAGACCGGACAGGACATTGTGGGCATCTTTAAGTATAAGATCAAGATCGTATCTGCAAGACTCACCATACTAAGACCATGATGTTTCAAATACTAATGAATACATTCATGCACAAGAGTAATTTTCTCAAATTAATTAGGATTACTCCTATGTCTAAAAGTATGCCAGCGTAGGTGTTTGCAGAAGAGGTTTTGGAATGTCAGTCATCATATACCCATCAGTTAAAGTACACTCATAAATGCTTTCGCTTGGAAGATTGTATTAACCTTAATATAAAATACATGTTTTCTGGGTCTGATGACTCAGGAAGAACTTGCAAGTCTATACCTCAACCCATTAATCTTATATAAATAAACTTTCCCCTTGTGAAAGGGAGTCCCATAGCATTAATAAATAGGGATCTTTCTCAACCATAATCAGATTCTGTAAGAATCATTTAGAAACATTTAGATTAATTATTTGTTGCGAATTATTCACTTAGCTCTGCCTCTTCAATCAAGAAGCACGGCTCTATTTCTTTCGGCAACAGGAGCTAGTATAATAGAGTAGAGAATTTCCACATTTAACTCTCATATCCAACACCATTTAATTAAAGTCTCACCTGTGAATAGTCATGAGTCTGGCCAAAGTTTTGAAGGTTTGAATTCAGCCCCACTGGAGTGAGAGCCCCACCTATTCAGTTTGCCTCTGCACTTGACTCCACCTAACTTCATCAAGGGGCCAGCCTTTAATTGTTAGTGCATTTAAAGGCCAAAGTTGGGGTAAGAGGGTACAGGGTGCACTACTTCACATCCTGCCTTCAAAATAAACTCTGTCCAAGTCACCAAGATTTATTTACAGAGAGTTGACGGGTATTTAAAGTGGCATGGTGGGAGGGCACTTTTCCAACAACACTTTGATAATCCTTAAAAGTTTGAATATGTGTTGCGCTTTGCTAAGTTTCTTGGCATTGACTCCACCTCAACTGAAGAAAGTAAAAATGGACTGTCTCCCAAACCCCTATGGCATAAATAAATCAAGTTATGAATAAGGACTCTTGTAAGCGATGAGTAAATATTTCCATCGTCTGATCTATCAATGTCAAGTGCCAGGGCTTATGCTTCTCTGAAACGAATGCTCAAGTCTGCAAATTTTTGAAATATTATTCCACCTTCTTGAAAATCTCTTTGTATATCAGTCATGCTCTATTTCTGTTTCAGAATCTCCTATTCTTCACAGTTTCTGGAGATTTTCATGGCGGGGGGGGAGGATATTGTACAGAAATTTCAATTAGAAAGAGACATCAACCAATCCTTAGCAGCTCCTTTCTGGAATTACACACTGATGTTCAACCTTCACTTTTGCATTTTTAAATATTTTTTACTCACTAAAAAAAGAAAACAAACTCCTTAACCACCCCTAGCCATGAAAGACGGGAAACGTATACTCCAAGAGAGAAAATGCAGATGAAAGATGATTGCTTCCAAATGCACCATGGGAAATGAAAACCCAGAGAACTCCCTAGCCTGAGGAAAGCTGTAGAGGTGAGCAGTCCAAAAAATTCCACCAGTAGAAGCAGCCAAATAGGAGATCTTTGGGCATCCTGGAAATCTTCTACAGTCTGAGTGAAACCTCTCTGCAACGTGCTCTCGGTTGGAGCTATCTACTCCAACTTTCTCCACATCCCCATCTCTTCATCTCAGCTTTGCTCCAGCCCCCTTTTTCCTTTTCCTCTGCTACCTTTACCCTGCTTGCTCCCCTTCCCCATAGGCTTCCCTTTCATTTCTTTTTACAGTAAAAATAAAGGTTCTGAAACGTCATTTCCATCATGAAACAATGTCAAACACCCCCACAAATGTTTTTAAAAGGGAAAATTATCCCTGTAAAAAGAAATCCAAACAAGCAGCTGTGTGTCACAGCAGCAATTACAAGCCCCAGAGACGGCAAGATATTGTTTGTGCTAGACTCCCTATGTGCATGCATACTTACTCCCTCCTCACAGTCCTGACTGACTTACAGGTAAGTAGCCATTGCATTAAAGCAGATGCGGAGATGTTTAGTAAGACCTCATCTTAACCAAACAAATCAGGACTACTGACAGATTTGCAGGGGAGAAGGTACTGGGTGTGACGCACCAGAAAATCACATTAAACTGGCTCAAGTCTGTGGACCTGTGTTTTACTTACCGGTCTTGGGCTAACACCCAGGACTTTTCTTTCCTTGCAAAGGTATGATGTCAGGCACATGGCAGTTCTTGAGATTCTGTATAAGCCAGCATTGCCAGAGGCTCTGTGCAGGTGTGGTTAACAGTTATTTAATGATTCTTCACAATTGCATGTATCTGTCTGAACATAAATACAGTCTGATCGTAATCTTTCTTTTCACACCATGAATTTGCCCTCGTGTTTCCACCCTTGCAGGTTCTCAAATGCCTGATCACAGTTATCACAGACCTGAGATTCACTGGATCGTTTCAAACCGTTCACGAGCACTTTGCTGTCCTGTTGGCTTGGTAAGGTGAAAAGACTGAAGGCAGTATATTTAATACAAACGCTGTAGCTCTTCACTTAAATTCTGTAAGTTTGTCTCCCTGATGACTCACAGGACTCTCCTCCCTTCACCATGTTTACACACTGATGACAAGTACTGTTAAGTTTCTAAAAGCAAAATTATCAAAAAACCAGAACACTGGCAATTCCTGGGAAAAGCTCTGTTTTTCTCCTTTCCCCAGCAGTTGCACAAGCCTTTATTCAGCATAAATACTAGTGCTATTCAATTAGTTAAAATAATTCTGAGTGATAGTTTGACTGTTTCTTTTCCAAAAGGTAATAGTTTTCCTAATTAGTCACTTGCTTTGATAAGGCTCTGACTTTTACTCTAATCTAAATTAACAAGACTTTATCTACCTGCATCATTCAAACACACCCTACTTGCAAATCTGGTATGACTGAAAACCAAGACAAGTGTTTGGTTTCATTTTACATTTGCTTCAAAGTGCCCCACTTGGAGGTTAATTATTAATCTACTCAAGTATATGTAAAGGTTCAGGGAAACAACGGGGTTAGTAGGTAGAGCAGTAGTTGAGGAATTAGGAAACCTGTGTCCTATTCCCAGCTTAGATCACGTAAGTTTGGCCAAGACATTTAAATTCTGTGAACCTTTACTTACAAAACAGAAATAGCAACACCCTCTGCACAAAGCACTTTGACACCTTTAGGGAAGAAACTTCACGTGTGTGAGGCAACCGTATGTTTGTTTGCACCTTCAAGAGACTGAAACTCAGCTAATCCCTTAAGAACTCACCGAGGAACTGGAAATCAGATACTCAACCCATGCAACTCAACAAAACTAATGATTTTGTCAGCTCTGCAGCAGCTGAAGAACCAGCTCCTCGAGCTTTTACTGCATTTCTCTGCCATCTGAAAAGTGTTGAGAACACACCTGGTTTCTGGAACACGGTTTGGAGGTTATAAGCTCCACCACCACCCTGAGGTACTGTCATAGATGTATCTTCGGTGTAACTATGCTGCATGTCCCAGGACTACGCAAGGAGCAGCACCAACCAGATTTTCAAAGACACCAATGCTGTTCTGGAGCTGTCCAGGGGGTGGGAGGATTAGATCAAAATGGCTCGACAGATGACAGCTCGGATCTTGAAGCAGGGAAGGAAAAAGGAAATGGCGGGCAGAGCATACACAGGAGAGACATCATTTGTGGGCATTACTGCCAAATCCTGCCTACCTAAGGAAGGGCTGGCTGTCAGCAGCCTGCCCCTCAATATCTCCATTACAGTGCAGTTGACTTGTTCTTGGGGAAAAAAAAAATCAATAAGTTTTTTACACCACTATTTATTTACAGATTTGGCTAATTCTTACATAAATCATGGGATTCCATGCAGAAATCACTTTTTGAAAACAAAGAAACAACAACAACAACAAAACACCCCAATCTAGAAGTAAGAATGTTGAATACTTACTGCTGTTCAACTGGAATATTATTGGCAAGGTGATTCATTTGTTAATACCCAGTGCTATAAATAGTACTATAACTTAGTTGAATGGAAACATATCCTTCATATCTCTAGTCACTTGTTTACCGATGTAAAATACATGCGGTTTTGAGTTGGCTTAGGTGTACTCCAGGAAGGGCTAGCAAAGTTCAATGACTCTCCATCACACATTCAAAGCCCTTCAGCTCTTGTTTAATTTCACTGTACTTCTCCTACCACGTTGTTCACTCTGCTCCATCAATGCACGGACTTAAAGGCAATAAGAGGCTATTGTAAGAATTCAGTCAGTGTTTCCTCATATCATGGGCCAGTGATAGCAAGCCTCTGGCATCAATACCAGGTTTGGCGCCAACAGATATTTGGTCTGGCACCAGCAATAACAAGCTATGATGGTTTCTTTTTAAGTTTGTTTGGCACCAGTAGCAAGGAACATTCACTATTCCTGGCGGAGAGCCATAGAATTTCACCAAATGGCTTCTGCATCATAACTTCATAACAAACATAACACAACATAGCTTCTAATTGCGGTGGAGGCTGTGTCTTAGCAAGCAATTCCATCCTGACAATTACATCCAGACTTATCAATACCTGTGCTGCCTTCCAATACCAGTTTTGTTCTTACTGTAAGAATAATCTCCTTGGAGAGATCCACAAACCCGTAAGTCCATCACCATTTGGATTTTCGCTCTCGGTGCAGTTATATGAAACCAAGTAATCAGCTATGAGAAAAGCCTATGGGGACAGTTACTAAATTAAGTCATCACAAAATATGTTGTAAATTTTGTGTTGACTTAACCTCACTCCTCACCCTGCACTCTTTTATGTCATGTACTTTCTCAGACTGCAGACCTGCAAGATATTCCAGAGAGGTTCACCTTTTGCTGGTGTGGAGCACCATTCAAGCCCCTGAGGCTTAACATAGCTCTAGTAAAAAGAGAGGATTAGCTATAAATTAGCCGAGTCTTGGGACAGAGCAATCTTCATTTTGACAGCTCCTTGCTAAATGGCGCAAAGCTTCTGATGAGGCCTCATGGTGGATACCTCAGTGGACACAGCACAGGACAGGGACTTGGAAGAGCTCAAGTTCTACAGACAGGGTTGCAACCGACTTGCCAAACAATTTTTAGCAGTACCTCCCTTCACTCCTCTTTGCCTGTGAAATGGGAGAGCTGCAAAATCTCTGGGTGGAAAGGATGATGCAGGAACCAGGAATTACTTCAATTAACGACAGCACTGCCCACTCTGTCACAATCTGGTACACAGAAGAAAAGAAATTTGCTTAAATGTAGACTTTTTTATGGGACATGAAGCGGGCACAGGCAGGAAGTGATACTAAGCTTTTGGCATGGGAAGATTTTAATCTCAGCAACAGCTCCCAAGAAAGTAGACTGTGTGAAACGAAGCTGAAATGGAAGTCCCCATTGTAAATTCAGCTCTTATTACCTGCCAAAGAGAGAGAAAATCTCTGCCCACAGGGAATGGCTGTCCTTGTGAAAAAGTGCAAATCCATAGAGTTCCCAATGTGGGAATTCATGCAGACACGCATTCTTCTTCAGTGATCAACCTCTTCCTCTCGTGGTCTAAATGAATTTCCACTAACCTCCTTTAGTACAGCTCAGTCTCTAGCTGGATTTCCTTCAACTAGAAAAACATACATAGTGCAATTAGCCAACCTTCACAGACTCTGTAGTTCATTTATGCGTGCTAGGCACGTCTCCTGCTGTGAGCAGCCCATCCAAAGAGAACTCTTTGAACTGGTCTATTGTTGCTCGCGTAGTGGATTGCATTGTCCAATTTCATCATTCCTGGCAAGGCAGCGCACTCCTGCAGCTTGCTACAGGAGGAGGAGAAGAGATGATGAAGCACTTTGTCCAGCTGGTGCGCCGGACATCTCAGATGTACAAATAAGCTTGCCTACCACTAACTATAGGACTTTCCCAGTCACCAGAGAGAGATTTTTATTGACCAGTTGTGCTTACATGATCTTATCTGGAAGCCTTCTCTAATCCTGTTAGCAGTCTGGATGGGCAGAAGGCAGAAAAGATGGTAAGAAAGGACTGGGTGGAAAAACAAATTAAAAAAAAAATTAAAAGCAAGACCATGGTGTGACACACCTTTGCACAATGTTTGCTGAAGTGCAAAACCACATCATGGTTTAAAATACCATGGAGACAACACAACTGGATGAACCAAAAATAGGCCCACAACCACCAGACAGTGTAGCATTCGGCTACATTTAGTAAGGTATCCTTTTAGAATTCATAGCTTGAGTGAACTGCAAAGGACTACAGTGCCCTACCTCCAAATACTCATTGGCACACTCTTACTATTTCCGAATTAAATAAGTGGAATACTACAGAAAATGGGAAGCAAAGTTCAGTGTGGGATTTTCAAGCAACCGCTTGCATTTCTCCCCTTTGTCTTTGACTAGGTACTGTTTTGGGGAGGAAAAGAGGGGGTCATACATCAAAAAAAGTCCTGCTCTGCTGCTCTAAAGAGGAAGAGACATTTCATTCTAGAACAAAGAATTAGATTTTTTTTACATTGCTTCACTAGAGGTTTTTGGAGGTTTTTCTTGGGGTGATGGGGGTGGAGTGTTTGGCTTTGCTATAATACAGCACATCAAAGTGCTTTTGATGTGAAGTTTACTTAACAGAATCAGTTTTTCCGATGATTGTGTTAATCTTTATAAACCTGAAGGCGATACTGTGCCTTTTAAAAAACTATAGCAGGAAAAGACTTGAGGTTACATATACTCTCAGTGGTAAGAGATGGGAGTAGTTGGACTATTTCGCCATTTCTTACAACTTTGCTCGTTGTTTCAGGGGCAACAATAGCAATGGGCTTGATGTCTCTCTCACTTGGGCCAGGAAGGCTCTATTTAAACCATGCACAGTCCTTCACATAAGCACCTTCATGTCTTTTCTCGGGTAAGAGCCATCACAGATTTCAACAGGCACTCGCTTGGAGGCAGTGAAGGGGCCTTGAGCCGCAACCAGAATCAGCGCTGATCTTAGAAAAGCTCTCTGTTCCCAGCCGTTAATAGCTATCTTTGTAATTGTATTATTTTGAGCACAAGCTTCTGTCCCCTCTTAGATCTTGCAAAACCAGCTTTGCCATCCACTCCTAGTCTTGAAGTATGGCTGTGAAAAAGCTTCTGTTATGTCTCATGTGTTTACCTACAGCATTTGAATGACTTTTTAAGTTCTTTGAATAAAGATAAGAGACAATGTGTACATTTTCCACACAAATAGTGGAACGGTAATAAAATAAACATCAAAGGTAAGCTAGCAAATCATCGCTACTTCACTGCTATTTACAACAAAAGCAGGAAGAGGAAAAAACCTACCCTCGCCATTGGCATCATCTTAGAAAATACAACTTTTGGAAGGAATGATGGCTTTTTCCCATACCCTTAAACACAAACATTGGCACCTACAGCTAATGCAAACCTTTACTGAAAGATCTCGGTTTACATTACACGGCGAAAACAACAACAAGGAACCAAGAGAGGTCTCCCTCCTCTTATTTTTGTCTTTCTGAATTACCAGCTTTTCTGAACTGGTACAGCTTTAGTGAGAACAGGAAGACGTCAAACCTGTTATTATTAAAGCTAGCAAGAGTACAACCAAAAGGACAGAAGAACTTCTCATTGTTCAGTATTTACTATGTAAGACCCACACGGACAGAAGAAATTGCAAAGCTTTGAAACATTTTGTAGGTGTGTATGGGAACGCATGTTCTATTCAAGAGATTGAGACAGAAAGTAGTGCTGTTTGTTTCTTCTGTTAGTCTTCTAAACCTGCCTTTTTTATGTTCCTTTCCAACACTCCCTAAGAGCCAGACCACAACAGCATAGTCCTAACTGGAGTGACTGCATTAAGTATTTATTCTTAAATAAGGTCCGATTTAGAAAGACTGCTTTTGGAAAATATGGAGCAATCCAACTCTTACTCCAGGACACAAAATTCAAAGTGTACATATGAGAAATAAAATATAAGCACCACACTAGATTTCTGCTGATGTTTTTGTTTTGTTATTGTTTTGCAGACGCTAGCGCTACTGCCCTATGAAGTCAAATGGCGTTTTGCAATTGACTTTGAACAGTGAGCAGGATGGGACTGAACAGGGAGTTTTCAGAGAAGCTACTGCCATACAGCTCTCTTCATCGAGTGGTTCTGTCCAGCGTACTGTTGAACGAGGCAAAACTTCTGAAGGAGGGTAAGACCCTGACAACTTAAACCTAAAACAAACCCCAAAATCAAAACTGACTTTTCTAGGAAAAAAAAAAAAAAGTGTCTAGGTAAAATTGCAGAACACCTTTTATTCCAGGTTTTATGGAAAACTTATAGACCCATGTCACGGCTGTCCAGGTTTCAGAAGAAATATTCCATACCATAGACGTCATTTATATACTGAGCATCAATGTTCCTTTGGCCTGCTTGTCCTGTCTATACCCCCTCTGAGCTTCTATGGGAAGCTGAAAAAGTCTTTGACTTAAATTACACATTACTTAGCAACAACTAAACCAGTATGAGTTATCAACATTATTCCCATAGTAAATCCAAAACACAGCACCTACTAGGAAGAAAATTAACTCTCTCCCAGCTGAAACCAGGACAATCCACAATGTACCCAAACCACGGCAGTGCCAAAAAAAAAAAAAAAAGTTAAAGCGAGGTCGCTTTTTAAAAACACAATAAAATACTTTATTGGAGAGCGACAGTTATAACAGAGAGGTTGCAAACACACCATCTGAAAGAGATCAAGCTATACGGACATTAAGACACTTAAAACTAAGGTTAAGGTTTTGACTAATTCTCCCGTAGCGAAAGCCCACAGCATTGCCTACCTGTTCCCATTTTTCCCCTGCACCGAGTGTGGTTATGACAGAAGGAGAGAGGGGCCAGGACTGAAATGACTTTGTCAGGCTACATAAATCATTAGGAATTCACAACGGCGAAGCCATGTATTATTTTCCAACAGGTTGTTGAGCTGTCACATTACAACTTGTTGCTATATACGGTACTATTAAAATAAATCACGGCACGTAACAGGTTCTGCTCTGCCACCTATAAGTCATTCCGCATTTTACACCTGGGAGGCGGGCCCGGCTCTGCAAAGTCGCGCCGAACTGCGGCTTCATTCGAAATACCCGGGAAGGGGAGGGACCTGGCAGGAGAAAATACAAACAAGTTTCGTAAAATAACTTTCCAACAAGACCTCGCTGTCATCTCGGCTAATTACGGCTCTGATACGGCTTATTAGCGCATACCCACCTTTGCTACCTTGCTTCTCCACCCACCACCCTTTCAGATCTTTGTCCTGGCTCCGCCTCTCGCCGGCGTTATAATGGGCTGGTCTGAAAGTGGTGGAGAGACACAGAACCACAGGGGAAGAGAGAGATAATGACAATAACGCTAATAACCCTAATAACCCGGCTGCTGCCCGCGCTGCAGCGAGGAGCCAGCCCGGCGTCCCGGCACTGACGGGGGCCGAAGCCGGAGAGAGCGGAGTAACCCCGAAGGCCCTCGAGAGCTTCTCCCCGCCCCCGGGGAGCGCCGGAC
>NW_009648358.1:1082026-1082371 GCF_000708025.1 Charadrius vociferus
CCCCTGCGAGGGGCCTGCCCGGGGAGGCGGGGAGGGGGAAAGGAGGAGGCTCTGGATCCCGCACTTTAACTCCAGAGGCGACCAAAGCCTCCAAGCGAAAGCCTCGGTGACTGTGCCTTAGTGAAATGACAGTGGGTTTAACGTAAACCAAAAGAAAAAAAAAATCATAAAAAGCGAAACAACTGTCGTTTTGGACATAGCCATGAGCCTCAAGTGCTTCTTACTGTTCGTTGAGACTACTTGACTTCAGCCATCCCCTCGCCATCTCCTTTCCGTCCCCCCGCCCCCGTCTTGTCCCCGCATCTCCTGCCACCGAAGCCTCGGGCAGCGGAGCAGGGGGTCCCC
>NW_009648358.1:1083195-1085183 GCF_000708025.1 Charadrius vociferus
CCGCCCTTTCCTCCCCATCCCTCCCGGCGGATTAGAGGTGCCACGTACGGACCCGCCTTATTTTGACCACGGGAGGTGAGAGAGGTTCTCCTCTTGGGCTGGCGCCAGGTTTGGAAGTCCTCTTCAATTCCTCGAGTCGAAGCAGGTTTCCCCGGCGGTGCTCAGCCCCGCAGAAAGGCTGGCGATTTGCAGGCCGGCGGCGTGGCAGGCAGATTTGCAGGCAGGCTGCCCGCCTAGGAACCTACCTTTTTTTTTTTTCCTTCTTCCCCCCCCCCGCCCGAAAGACAGCAGATGAGATGTAATCCTGTTGTCACCTCTCGGTCCGGAGAAAACTCGCTTCGGGAAGGTCGTTGGCAGGACCGGGTTCCAGCTGCTTCTGGTGGGGACAGCCTCGCTGGCATCTGCGGTCGGGCGAAACCTCAGAAGGCTGAACGCTATTGAATAGTTGCTGGTAGTAAAAAGTTTACACACGTTGCGTTCTGCCCACGCGTGTTATGGTTGGGCTGCTTCGTATTGTCTGAAGCCATCAGGAAAGCCTCAGAAAGACTGAGTCGGAAAAAAAAGGAAAGAATGGGAGTTTTAACCGCCCGTGGTACTGAATTACAATTCAGTGGCGTCCCCGAATTCGAAGAGCTTTAACCAAACGCCGAAATGATAATTCGGGGCTTGTTTGTTCGGTTGTTTGTTTTAATTAAAAAAGGATGAAAATAGGCGAGCTTTTTTCCCCTCCAAGTGCTCTGTAAGCACCTAAACAAACGATGACAAGCAGAATTTTGGGCGCTGGTCGTTCTTTTTTCTAATCACTCTTATTGCGGACCGTGGAGTTTCTCTCCCACCTCCTTTTTTTCCCTCAGCGCCGGGTTTAGCCGCTGAATAGCTTCTATCCCACTCACAAAAAAATTTGCCGAATAGCGAAGGTGTGCTGGGAAAGGAACGCTTCAAACAGAACAATCTGCGGGCGAAAACACGGACTTGTTTCAATAAAGCTCAAGCAGATTTCACGGTGTGTTTAGCTCAGACCATAACATTCATCAGAACATTGCGAGAGATTAGTGACTAATGTATGAAGTAATCCAACCCTTGAAGGAATTGGTTTTTATGTACACACATGCATACACACACACACTATTTCGACATTATTCTGCCTTCAAGGCTCTGTGCAAATATTAATCTGTCCTTCTATAATCTACCTTTTCCTCTAGCTTGTATTTTAACATCTTTTTCTTTACAGGAGTCCATATGAGCCGTCGGTATGCAACTGCTAATATCTTTTGATTTTGTCGATCTGTAATGGTCGTATTTCAGGGTATGTTAAAAGCACCTTGACGGAACGTGGAATTTGTTATTACAACCACAAGAGAGTATTTAATCGGATGTACGTAAGTGTGAGTAGGGATGAATGTGTATGTAAACGTATGCTTAACAGGATGACATTCGGCTTTTTACTTTTACAAAAGTCCCTTTTTCATTAAAAAATAACTCGACATTAAAAAAAAAAAGCCACAGAGTTCGAGACGTGCCTTCTTAATAAGTATTTATCTTCTACGAATCTCGACTTTGGGGTACGTCGGGAAATGTACGTTAGCGGTGCAGTATAAGGAGTATCTGCGTCCTCGCGGTCCTCTCCTAGTGCTCGCTCGGATTTGCCCAGCAGGTCGGGATGAGGATTTGGGGGACCCCGTGGCACCGGGCGAGGCGGTGGGAAGGGCGGGCAGGGCAGGCAGATACAGCCCGCTGCCCGGAGCCCGCTCGGCGGCAGGCTCGGGTCAGCTTCACCTCCTCCTCTTGGAGCATCATCATCCTCTGAAGGGGAGGCAAGGGGCGATTTTTCCCCTATTGACCTTTGGGTGGAAATTACCCCATTCGCGGTACTGATTAGACCCTGCCCGCGTTTCTGAGAAAGGGGGCGGGAACAGCTTGTTCACACGCAAGCGAATTTACGGGGGGAAATTTTTAAAAAACCGGCTGGGTGTCCCGGCTGTCATCCT
>NW_009648358.1:1085255-1092599 GCF_000708025.1 Charadrius vociferus
GCCATAAATCCGGGCTGTCAGCTGTGACAGACGGCTGGTGAAACACAGCACCTGTCCAAACACTTTCCAGCAGCAGGTAATCAGAGAACCGACACTTTACATTTTTGTGTGGAACAAGCACATTAACCATTTCGCAGACCTTCCCAAAACAGCGACTGGGTATGTCTGGGTACTTTGTCTTTCTTAACGTCTAATAAATCAGGATGACAGAAGAGAGACAAAGCCTTTCTCCTTTTGATATTCGACACATCAGCAGTAAGCCGATACTTTTGTGCCCAGTTCTTTCAGCCCGACGAGGGTCTGCATCACCCAGAGCACCTGAGTGCTCGTTGCACGGGTGCACTTCGGGATGCTTGAGGGATTTTTACATGTTCTACAGGCAAAACTACTGTCAGCGGCACAGAAACCCTGGATGGAACCGGGAGCGTAACAGACTGTTCATCCGCGTGTGAGAGGATCTGCAAATATGCCATGTTGGCTGCTCTACACTCTCCGGACTTTCTTGGTGCAGTACTTGCTGAAAAACTTCAGCCTGAGCAGAATCGCACGCGAATTCTGGTTCGACTGGGCTCTGTTTTTAACCGCATTTTTCAAGAGATTTGGCTTTCCATATAGATATATTTTATTTCTGAGACTTTTTGTACCGTGTGTGTTTCATCTCTTGCAGGTTCGGAACGTCTTAGTGTGCTTTAACGAGAAAAAAAAAATCTTACCTGACAATCAAAATATTTTCATCAAACATTTTTGTAGGGCTTCTCCCTTTCTTGCTCCCCCCCTTTTCCGATGGTGACAAAACCAGTTTCTTACTTGAATAATGTTAGTCCTAACCACTTTCCTAAATCTCTTAAAATTTTAACCTACTGAGCAGCAGAACTGCATAAACTCCTTTGTGGTTTAAGATCAAATTCATACAAAGGAGAAGTTTAAGCACTTCAGGAATTAATGGATGCCAAACAGGAGGTCACAGAAGAAACAAGCTTGCGAAAGTGATCTGTGGGTAATAGCTTGTATATATCACATGCAACAGGAGAATACAGTAATACTGTGCCTATTCTCCTTTATAGTGGAGGCAAAGAGTTTTACATTAAATTAGCCGAGAGATATCAGTAGGGCAGCATTTTGATTGTGTTATCTTCCTACCAGATTAATTAACTCAATTTTTTTACCAGCCAGATCTGATGAAGCCTTGTCCTGGCTTCAGCTGGGAGAGAATTCATTTTCTTACTAGCAGCTGGTATAGTGCTATGTTTTGGATTTAGGATGAAAATAATGTTGATAACACACTAACAAGTTTAGTTGTTGCTAAGCAGTCAAGGACTTTTTCAGCTTCCCATAGAAGCCAAGAGGGAGCACAGACAGGACAAGCTGACCAAAGGAATATTCCATACCATAGATATCATGCTCAGTATGTAAACGGGGGTTGGCCAGAGGGCAGAAATCTCCCATCACTGCTCAGGACAGGCTGGGTAATTGATCATCAGGCGGTCAGCAATTGCATTGCATCACTCATTTTGTATATTTGTTTACCATTATCATTATTTTCTCTCTGTTCTATTAAACTGTCTTTATCTCAACTCATGAGGTGTTGGGTTGGGTTTTTTTTTTTGCTTGTTCTTCTCCCTATCACACTGGGGGGCAGAGGAAGGGGAGTGAGTGAACAGCTGCGTGGTCCTAGTTGCCAAGCGGGATTAAACCACGACAAGCCTGAAACTTGCTTTCAGCTCTTACGCTCCCAATGACCATAAGATGGGCAATGTAGCCCCCTTCAGTATCCCTAACCCTTACTCAGGAAGAATCAAGCAACTGATTTCAGTGGACTTTAAGAGCCACGTCAGCACAGCAGTGCTAGCTACAAGGCTCAATTCACCACAGATCTCTAGTGAAAGTTCCTAAGCAAAAGTGCAGCCCTTGGTCATCAGCTTGATTTCACGCTAGATGCTGAGAAGACTGAAAGAGGACGGATGTAATTTTGCCTCAGGACCTTGTCCATTTTTTCTGCCCCAAAACCTTTTTCAGTAGGGTGATTCTTAGGTTCCTGGTGGGATGTATCAGACTCAGAAGACACTTAACAAAAAGAAATTCCACCCCAGAAAAAGGCACGTACAAAGGACACAGATTCACATCTTTTGCACCATGCCTTAAGTAACCCAAGGTGAGACTTCCTACACAAGAGCAAGGAGAATGACTGCAGCCCCACATGGAAGGGTAAAACTTCTGAACCGAAGTCCAGATTTTGCGCAATTCTTCATCAAGCTGGGAGAGGTGTTTTGTTTAATAAAAGACAAGAGAGTCCCTTTATTGTGCCAGGCTTTTTGCCTTTTAAGTCTGAAGTAGACATAAAAACAAAGTTGAAATCCACCTCCAGCCAAATTCAAGGCACTAAAGCTGTGATTTTGGCAAGGGTGGTTGTATCCTGTTGCAACTTTGCCTAGTGCTGCTGTAGCTCTTTAATAATGGGGTGAATATGGTTCCATTTTTCATTTACGTTCTGGAAAGAGAACATTTTCCTCTTGAATAAACTCTCATGTCTTCATTGACACTCTTGGAAATCTTGAAACCAGCTTCAAAAAAGCCATCTGTGGAGCCCAAGTACCCCATCATAAACTCAGACAGATGGCTAGAGAGACCTTTAGACCTCTTTAGATCCTCTTTACACATTCGAACCTATATTAACGCATCATTATTTACGTTATATAGATTGCCAGCTTCAGAAAAGCTAGTAATTTACGTAGTCTCCAGCCCTGCATAGGAGCTAAACATTGTTATTGCCTTCAGGAAGTGTTGCCTCCCTACATCAGGATGGACCAGGCCTTTGTCCTCTTTTCCAGAGCCAGAGGGGGTGTGTATGAGGAAGGATTGAGAGAATGCACTGTCATAATATTTGTGCTCTTGCACCATGGTATTGTTTTCTTTGTTATGACATGTTTCAAAATTTCAGAGCTCTTTCAAGCAGGATGGCGTACTAATAGTCTCCTTTGCTATGGGGAAAAGCAATACTTCTGTGGGTTCTTTCCTCTGCTTAATAGCAAAGCAGAGAATATGCAAGATGGAGCAATACAACTCTACTCTTCAGTACAATGTCTTCAGCAGAGTATGTGGGAAGTCAGACCAAGGACCATCAGGTAGAAAAGCATGAGAGGGAAAAAATGAAAAATAGGTTGGCACCTAATTTTCCAAATTCCACTGTAGGCGCTTCCTGATCATAGCTATCCATTGAATACATACTTATAAGCACTACATAAGGGTTCATAAATGTTTTAATAAGGATAATTTAGCTGGGTTAGGGTCCAATGGGTTTATTCTAGCTGTGTTTGTGCTGCTGTTATTTTAAGTAATAATTTGGTACCGGAGTAATACTCCAATGACAACTGACAGCCGACCAGTAACCCTTCATATAAATAGTGTATTTCACGTTATCCTTACTATTACTAAAGTATTTTTTTAGCCCGCTATAGAGAAGCAATATTAATGAATATTATGCTAGAGGCCAACTGGGCTTAACTGCTGATATTCTGTAGCTCCGTGGTGTATCCCGGGCTACCTCACTGGACAAAAGAGTCTTAAGCAAGACTGCTTCTGTGAAATACAATTTTGGCAGAACTTTTAGTTACCCAACTTAGAGATCTTTCAGCAGAAACCTGAGAGTTTGGCTTCCTTTATTTGTTGGGGTTTTTTTATCATAGCTGTTACAAATAGCCAGATAAACTGCAATATTCCAAGTATAAGTTGCCAACCTTACTTCAAGGTTTTGAAAAGATAATTTTTAAGACCTAAGAGATTACCTACAGATTTTCAAAACAGACATATGACACCAAGCTGTTTATTTCGATTTCTTCCACAGCATTTGCTGTTGAAAATTGTAGCATCTCACTACGGAAATAATTTTCCCTAGACTTCTGATGATATGAAAATGCAGACATGAGAGGCTTCTAGCATTGCTCAATTCACTTTCCTTCCAGTGCAGTTTCTTCCGGTTTATTTTTAATAACTTCTGAAGCAAGACAGCATCTAATAGCTTTGTTTAAAACATCCTAAGCTATGAAGAAAAAACCCCACAGAAAATATGGTTTTCTTTGTGAGAAAAGTTAAGTTGCATCACCAGGTAATAATAGATTTTTAGTATTTGATATTCCTAAACCAAGTGTCTAACGCAATTCTCTTTCACCATCAAGCAACTGCTGTTGCTCTAGGTACTTCATCCAGCCATCTTCAGTACAGCGGTATGTGCCATTACTCATCCTCATCATACAACACTGAAGTAATTCCCCTCTCTTTGGCATATACAAGCCTCAATTAGTTGTATGTTATCATCACATTCCCCATTAATCACTTAGCAGAACCGTACAGATGCACAGCAGCAGCTTTCTCACTTTTTCCTCATAAGTCAGTCCAGGAACCCCCCTAGTCATTTCTCTTTTTCTCTGAACTTCTCTGGAGTATCTCTTTCTGACTAATCATAAGGCATGGCGAAGGCATAGCTTTCTGTGTCACAATACCTGGAGTCATGTCAGGTTCTTCCCACGCCCCCCAGCTCCAGAAGAAGCAGGTTAAAGAAGGACAAAAGTTACAAGCTGTCTTCCAAGAGCCAGGCTAACACATGACAACAGAGTACACAGACTGCAGTTACCCAACCTTCCAGCAATAACGACCAAAAAAAAAAACCCTTCAGTGTAACATTTCAACAAAGTCTTGTTCAAGCAGAGAAACAACCTTCCCCTTTCACCTCTCTCTGCTCCCTTATCTTATTTGCCCTTATCCAAGGCTATCCTTGAGGAAGCAGAAGCAATTTCTCCCTTGAGAAGTAGTAGTAGAAGTAGTCTACAAAACACTGAGCACAGAAAGACAGAACTTGCCATAGACTCTGTTGATGCCAGCATCCTTTGCTAAGATGACTTTGCCCCAGGTGTCTTGCAGACACCACCTCTCCTTCCAGACCCTGAGTTGGGAAGATAAGGACTGCATTCTTCCTGGTCAGAGCCCCAGGCTCAGCTCAACATGCTTGTGATTTGACAAAGTCATTGTCAAGACTTCAGCCAAAGCAAAATAAATGTATGCCACCAATAGTGCCATCTCCCAAGGAAGCATGGGCAATCTCTGGGTCTTCTACGGCTAGCAAAACGAAACATTTGTCAGAGCTCTACAGGAACATTCAGGTTTAAATTTTCCTGTTCCCCAGGGACTAGGCACCGCTCCCCATTTCTTTTACTCCGTATTAAGGAGATTGTTTTTACCCTTTGCTGGGAATAAGTTCCCCCCAGCCCATACTGTTCCCAGGGACTGCAAGGGAGAATTTCCTCTGTGCATTATCATTTCGGTCACCACAAATGACAGGTTTAATTCTGACCAGTTGACTCGGCAAGCTCAGCACATGCTATCATCTTGTTATTATAATTCCCTCCTCTCCAGCACAAACAACTTGAGCAGGGACTGTAAGGCCACCCAAATTACCTTTAATTAATATTTGCATCAGTAAAATTGGAATCAGACGCTTTTTTGTTCCTTGTACAGCTGAAACCGCAAGACAAAAAGATCCTATAACTAGCTTAAAAAGAAGAGAAAGGCATGCATTTTCATCATTTGATTTACATGTTGGGGAATTATACTGGGTTTTCCTACACGGTGGAGATGACTCCTCAAACTGGGAAACAATGTCTGAAGCAGCTAGAAATCAATCAGTTCACACGCAGGTTTGTGGACACTGGAATGGTGCCAAAAGCCTGTTAGTTGGACAAGTAAGCTGGTCTAGCAGAGAAAAGCATGGGATAAACAGTTCTAGAGCTGGTGCTTGTGCTAATTGACAGAATTTACTGTCTTACTCTGAGGTAACCTTATAGGTCTTTTTATTTTCAGGTCACTGGGTGGTATCAGCAATTAGTAACTATTTTAGTTTTTTATATATACACATTAGTGTTATATAGAAGCAAACCCGACAATAAAACGTCTTAAAACTAATAATTCAAAAATTTGGATCATTGTACTCATACACCATTATTTTAGCTCCTTTTAATTCAGTGCACATGCCATTGTAGGGCACTGTTTAAATTACAGGATCACACTCTATTTTTCTTCCTATAGGACTCCTGCATCATCCAATAACTAGTTATTGTGGGAAGGAAACAGTCTTGTGCAATTAAAAAGAACATTGTTCTCAGGGCCATGACTCAATGGAAATCGGAAGGTTTATTCCAAGTGAGGAACAGGACCTCTGGAAAAGAATGGCTGTTTTAAATATTTAAGTCATAGCATTCTAGATGTGCACGTGCATAGAAGTCAATCTTTTCAGCCAGCTTGATATCAGGATATATTGAAACCTGTTGTAAACTAACCCACGTTTTTTGCATTTGGAGTACTTCTGGTAGTCAGCTTTATTAGGAACACAGGCAGTCATTACTTTACCAGAATCTAGTCTAATACAAGGGACACCGCAATCAAAAAGGCAGACTCTGTGGTATCATGCACACCCTGTCATAGTATCCTTTTAGAAATGAGGTTTTGCAATTTCTGAACAGTCACGTGTAGCTAGAGTTGAGTCTAACTCAGATAATCATCTGAGCCGTGGGACCCTTCCCTTTGGCACAGTTCAGCTCTTCCTCACCAGGACAAGAAACCCGGCTTAGCACGCTGGTGCCTACAGGTCTCTTAGATGTGATGAGGTCTGACAAAACTGTACCCTCATCCTCATATTCATTCTTATTTAATTGCTTGCAAAACAGGACTGAACACTGCTTGAGTTCAATTTATTTTGGTTGCTTGCTTTCGTAAGCACCATCCATCCACCTCCTCTGATGCAAGGCCAGCAAGCAGCATCCTACAAAGACTGTCCCTGTAGCCTGGATCTATCAGCCATCACTATATAAAGTGCAGCTCAGGAGCATCACAGAGGTTTATGACACCAAAAGGAGGACTTGGTATCCATAAACTTGTTACTAGGGTCCATTCCTCAAAATGGCATTTACTGCCCTCAGACCATGCCCGCTGCATGCAGTTTCTACTGATACCAATTACATCCAAGCCTGTGTATACACAAGCTATAAAAACTAGCAAACAGCCAAAAACAACACAAACTAATCATTATATTTCACCATTTCATGACAGCTGTAAGACACTTGAATTGTAAGGATAACATATGCTCCCCCAAAAGGACTGGTAGGAATGGATGCACATAATAAGCTTTCTTCTATTTATTTGATAACTTTCCCATTCAATGGCAAGAACAGACTGAGAAATACTGAAAATGTATTTATATATATTGACTGGGAAGTATGTTTTCTGCTTAGCTTTGGCATCACAATTTCATTTCACAACAGGAAAAAAAAAGTTGATGATACCAAAAAAAGTAAGACC
>NW_009648358.1:1092630-1111692 GCF_000708025.1 Charadrius vociferus
AGCAGGAGTTCTCATGGACACTAAATATCTCAGTCATTCAGCTCTTGTTGGGAGTGGCTCAAAACCCAGCAGAGCCAGGAACTAAATGGGAGCAGCTATACATTAATCTTAATTGCTATTCTATAAATAGTCTGGGAAAGAAGGCAATGGGAAGCCCCAGCCAAATTGAGCAACCAGAGTCATGAAGGGGTATTTTTGTGTCCCCTGCGTTATTAAAAGGCCAAATAAGTGTTCAAATTAGAAGGCTCAAACACTAGCATGAAACTTTGCTTTGAGCAAGAGGTTCATTTTGGCATAAAGCCAAAAAAAAAATCATAAAACTCATTTTCATCTGATAGTTCACTATGTTTGCATCTTTCTCCACCCCATTTCTTTAAACTGTCCTCTATAAGAGCCAAATTTGAAATCTTCAGATGCCGAACACGCCAATTACTTACATAGCAACTGATCTTAAACTTATTGCAAACAGCCTTAAGGCCACGACTGCAGCAAGCTGTGAGGGACCCATAGGATTTCAGGGTGCTAAGCTTACCGTGGACCAGGCTGTATTCAGTTTTTCTGAGGTTTTCAGCAGGCAGCAAAGAATAGGTTAACCAACCAAGCATGCCTGCTTTTGTGCATTGACATCCCATCCCACAGACTCTGCCAGGTTCTGCCCCAGACTGCCAGGAAAAGTCTCTGTCTCATACAATGCCACCCTTACTGTAAACAGGAGAAGCCCTTTGACTCCAGTGTGAGGCAAAACCAATGAGCAACATCTGGAAGATCTACCAGACGAGGTGTCCCAACAGCACATCTCCTTGATGAGCGTAACACAAAAACCCAAAGCCTTCAAAATACACACACGTGCTTCAGGAAGGGTCACGATAGACAGGAGTTAGTCAGATGCCCATGGACAGTGAGTGACTCATCATTCTTTAACAAAGTAGAGGAAAGTCACTCCCTCATATATGAGGACCAGGACTTTGGAGACAGTCCTGAAGTCCAGAGTGATGGATTCTTGTTCCTCAAACCAAAGCTGCTCCACAGGCTGTCTGCAGGGATACCAACTTTGCCCAAGCTGCTGCTGTCTTTCAGGACAACCAGTTATCATCTACGGTAGCAACTGGAAGGAGCCTGAGAAAGCAGGAGGAAAAAAAAAAAAACAAACTTATGGAATCTCCCTAAAAACCTTGCTGCGGCTCTGTCTGACAGCACATCAGTCGCAAGTCGAGAGGTTTATAAGTTTCCAACTTAAACACTCTTATCACCATGTGCAGCCCTGAGGGTTCCTTTCTGCCCATCAATGCACAGATATGTTATCATCATTTTCTATCATGTAAACTCAACTACTGTTCAAGTTACGCTGATATGTGATAACTATATAGTGTTGATCATCCATATCAGGTTGAAAACGTACCTGAGCTCCAAGATGTTTACACGTACAGACTAGTAGAGAAGTTTGACTGGTAGCCCTATGTGCATAAGGCTCTCTCTTTTACTTTATTAGCTCTACAGATCGAACACACAGAAAAACTCAATAATATTTAAATAGAATTTACATATTTTCATTAAATTAGAATTATAGTGAGGAGAAAGCCAAAAGCTGGTTTTCTATTAGGAAGAAAAAAATCCTATTTGAAACTATTCAATCAATCAGTTACTCAGTCTCAATTTTTATTTGGTTTATTTTTCAGAGACTTGATCAACACTGACAAACATACTGCTGCTTTTCATTTGTTTTATTTCCTCCAGTACATGCTTTATTTAGTACTTCCCCCAAACTAAGGAGAAAAATTGTGAAAAACCATTTTTATAAATATCATCTGATAAAAGTCATGTCAATAGAGGAGCTCGTATTCATTTTATCAATACACATGATCTGAACAATTGCATCAACATTTTATCTACAAGTAGAAGTCTCAGCTATTTGACAACTCATCATTTACACTTACATGATAAAAAAGCCTGAATATCTTATTTTTCTGGCAGCACAAACCAAGACATATTTGTATTCACTGAAATAACAAGTTTGTTTTGGTTAAAAGCTGTATATAATGACAGAAGAAATGTAGGTTGAATTTGGTCACATTTGAACTGTGAACACAGGGCTCATGGCTACAAAAAAAGTAAAATCTTAAACCTGCAAGCACTGTTTCACTAATGTAAATAGGACCACAAAGAATAAAAGTTTTGTATGAAAAAGAATTTGCAGAGCCAGTTTCTTGCTCTGCAATCAAAGGAAGGCCCACACACTACAAAAAAAAAAAAAAGGAATCCAGCCTTTTGATGTGAAGAAACCATGGAATGAGTCTCCTTTCTGGACAGTAGCGTTCACCTGCACTGAGTGGCACAGGTGACTACACCGTTCATCACCCCAGGGGCCCATATGTTTCGCTTGAACCTGAGAGCTCTGGCATCATCTCTCAGCCTGTACCTGTACAGGACGCTGAAAGATCCAAGCAGGACAGACAGGTTTGCCAGACTACCACCAGCACACCCTGACAGGAGGATTATCTCTTCCCTGCCTGCTCTGTCCAAGAGAGCGCTCCAGCATAAAACATGCAGCTCAAATGCATTTTCCTTAAAGCCCAGCCTTAAATCCCACCCATATAGATCTTTCCAACTGGTGGAAAATGTTGCAAGAAGCAGCAAGCTAGACTGTGAGAATAGTTATGCATCTTTTAATAGGAAACCATGTGATTCCCAAATCCCCTCATAGACATCCAGTTTAAAAATCCACCTGTCCTATGTGAAAACAAGGGTCTGGTTAGCCCAAGGATGTCTCTGACACACCTATTCTCCATAGCTTCAGGAATGTACAACAGCTGGTAAACATATGCCCAACACATTTCCTAAGCCTGCATGAAGCTTAGAATATTCCTCGGTCAAAACAGGACCCTTGTGCTTAATAGCCCTGAACCATTTTTCCTTCACAAATTTGTCCTGTCACTTTTTGAGCCCATGCTAACTTTTTCAGTTCAATTTCACAGTTAGATTTGTGTCACATAAAGAAGAATCTCTTGCTATTTTGCTCTGCACGTGACACCCAATAGCAGACCACAGAATCGAGAGATGTCAGCAGGGAGAGATTTGCAACTATTCCCCTAAGCGTTTTTCTCTCACAACTTGAGACCTGTGTCATATCCCCTTCTGAGTCACCTCTTGAAGACTTACTTGTGAACCTCTTCTACCTTTACTGTACCTTGTTTTGAGAGGTAGAGGTGGTGGCAAATGCACAGGGGTGGGACGCCTGCAACCCCATATAGCATTTGAGAGCTGAATATACCATGGAGCTATATTATCCAAATACAAATGAGTTGGTAGCCACAAGCAAGTTATCTTTACTTGATGCTATTGTTTTTTTCTAACTGCAACTAGTTATGGACCTTTGGTTTTGATTAGAAAACTCCAACCCTCACTCCTGTGTGGTAAGTATTGTTTCAGAGCCCACCTGCAGCTACTTTTTTAATTTTTTTTTAAACCATTTCAGTTGCTATATATGAAAAAGCCAGACATACCCCAGCTTTGGGAGTTCAACTTGGACCTATCTATGTATGTCATCAGTTTTAGGCATGTAGCTCTGTCCCTTTGTCTTTAGGTAAGCAGCATGGCATTTTTGTAGATTATGCAATACGCTCTGACCTCAGGTCCCCCTGAAGACCATGAAAGCTAGTGGAAGGTGAGGTTAACAGTGAGTCATGCTTGAAACCCCTACCGGTGATCCCCCACCCCACCACCCATACCGGGATCGTTTGTAGTTGCACATACCGTTCTTGAAGCCTTGTCTGCCACCTGCGCAAGCAGAAGCACCAGACCAGCTGAAGACCAAATCCAATTTTACACAAAAATTTTCTAGTTTTTGTCTGTTCTTCTGACTCTGAAGAGACCACAGATGTCTCAAATAAGTAACTAGAAAAATCCTTATTTTTTAATTAGAGCAGGCAGAGAAAGATTTCATGGTTTAGCAGGATGGGACAAAAAGAGAAGATTTATCTTCTATCCTGGTTTCAGCTGGGATAGATTTAGTTTTCTTCCTAGTGGGTGCTGTGTTTTGGATTTAGTACGAGAATAATGTTCATAGCAACAACTAAACCAATATGTTAAGTAATGCACATATTAAGTCAAGGACTTTTTCAGCTTTCCATAGAAGCCGAGAGCGAGCATAAACAGCACAAGCTGGCCAAAGGAATACTCCATACCATAGACACCATGCTCAGTACATCCACCTTGTTTATAGCAATGAGTGGCTGAATTCTTTGGGCCCTTTCTATAGGCCTGGATACTTTCTGTAGTCAGAAGACCTCCGTTTTGAGAGGTTTTGGGTAGAGCTTTAGTCTTAGTAGGGAAAAACACCATCTTTAAGAGTGATCTATATTTTATACAAGATTATTCTTCATGGCAAACTTGCATGCCCACCATTGCCCAGTCTGTTGAGAAGGGCAGTGCTGCATGTTCCTGATTAGCCAGAGAAGCACATAAGGAAGGCTTTGGAAGAGCTTTCTATTTCATATTTAGAGTTGTGAATCAGCCAAAAGCTATTAAAGAAAGGAAAAGCACTTTCAGAAGAACAAGATATCCATCACACCTTTTCCCCTTTCCCCCAACTACTTCTTTTGTTTAATATTAGCCTCAGTAACAAAAAAGTCATTACAACTTACCCAAGCTACAAGATAGCTTAAATATTAACAAGCATGTAAAGCCAATGGGGGTAAGAGCCCGGAGCTGTATAATAATAAAGCAAGACTCAGCGAGATTCCATAATTAGTTGTTACACAACCCAAGAAACTAACTAGAGCATTTCTAAGATTATACACCGCTCATATGTCATCTAAGCATGCCAGAAATTACATAAGGCTTTTTATAACATAATCATTAGTCATTAAAAGGGCAGAACAAAGGGCCTTTATGACCAGAGGTGACAATCCAAGAATTAGTTTACTTAGGACCTGATCCAGACCCCATCATAGTGATTTGCATACATGTCAATGTGCTTTGGACCAGACATTCAGTATTTTCCATGTTGCAGAATTTCCTTTTGGATTTTTGTGGAACTAGAGGACAGGAGCTGTGGAGGAAATAAAAGCAGGCATTTGTTCCTGTCAGAGCTGAGAACTCAGAGCTGGCACTGATTTTGGTAGTAGTAGCATCTGCTTTACATCCTCTCAAAAAAAAAAAAAAAGCTGGCCACCAATTCAGATTCCCAAATATGGGTTCAAATGCTTGCTAGGTATTTCAGTTCTGGCAATGGTGGCCTATGCAGCCAGCCCTACCAGGAGTTGCATGCAGTATCTCAAACTGCTCAGATTCAGATGGATACATCTATCCCTATGCGTTATGTCAAGAAAAATGCAAAACACATGACCGGCTGCACTGTTATAACAGGAAGATGACATCTGCAGCATGGAAGTAGAGTTGTCAGCTGTGAGCCCAGCCCTATCCGTCAGGAAGCCTCTTTGATTAAGAGTGGACACCCTAGTGAGACAGTTTATCTGTAAGCTTGCAGGTGAGGACTCTACTTCCCCCTGCCCATCAGACATGTTAAGGGCTGTGGAGAAGACACAGCTCAGCGGGAAATATTATGGCTAGAAATAAAATAGCATTATCCTACATATAATCATACACATTGACCTGGAAAACACAAGACCCCTGCAAAAGCGGCAAACCAAAGAGTTCAAATTGACTTGGTAGGGAGAAATCTGCAGGATCTGATTTGAAAAAAAAAAAAAAACACACCCCACAAACCTCACAGCTGAAGCACTGCTCTGTAGCAGTTAACTACAATATACCCAGAGTCAACATAGTTCACAGGCAGAAGGAAAAAAAATTACCTCAGAAGACAATAGAAATCTACAGAGTCTTGAATACTGTGGTGAAGGTGGGCATGCTCCAGCTCTTAGTTGTCTTTTCCAAATAAACTAAGGGCCATTAAATGAAGCTGGTAGGATCGAGGTGCTTTGTTTTGTCCCAGGAATAAAATGTTTTATAGCTCCCATCAGAGAGGTCCCCTTGCAACTGAGCAGGGCAGCCCCACTGGGCAGACTCCCATAGGATTCTGCTTGGTTTCTGGACCTCTGACTTTGCTGCAATATCCACACTTCCACCCCAAGGTCTGACAGCCCCACCACTCAAGACTGACGGAGCACCCTTGGCCTCTCCAGATTCATAATTTCTCCTTTAGCCCACAATCCGCCCCAGGTACTTTGTAAGCCCTAAGCCTGGCCTCATCCAAAGGCTGCACAGTGGCCGGCACAGCGCTGCTCCAACATACACTGTCTTTCCAAACACAGAAACACTATCTGGCAAATTCATCACATCAGCAGCAACAGGGGACATCTTTCAGTAGAGTGTCATTTCTTCTTGTTCAACTGCTTTCTAGATAGGATTCATAATAGTACTGAATAGCCTGCCGTGCTGCCAAAGTATCCAAATGCCATTTGTAACTCCTTTTGGTTTCCACTGTCACGGGGCAGCTGAGCAGAGACCAGCGGCACAGCGAGGTGCTGGTCTACATGTTTCGGTTTGTGCCCGCACCAGGTCTGAGGACTGGATCTCCCAAGGACCTGCCCAGGAGGTCACCTCCATAGGGACACAGGAGGTGCCCCTTCTGATGCTGCGACTTCCAAATCTGACCCGGCAAGTGTGATGCTCTTGCCCCGAGTCAGACAAAGTCACACTACTATCAATGATCAGGAGAACAAAAAACTCTATACCGACTTGCATGTCAATTAAGAGAGCATTCTTCTCTTCCCCCTACCCGAAATGACTAGCGTGTTAATTTGCTTTTCCTGGGACACTCAGTCTTTTGTGCTCTTCAGTAACTGTCTCTGGACTTGCTAACCCTTTTCTACGCAGACTGGGAAGCTTTGATTGAACAGCCTGTCTCTTTTCCATCACCCACCCTTACAAAAGGAAGAGCTATTCCTGCAGAAGACATCCGGCCCTTATTCTATTCTTTAGAGATTACACATAAGCCTTCAAATGAAAGCATAAGAAAGAATTTTATATTACTGCTTCAGCCTTCTTGGACACAAAGCTAAACACCTTTTGGATCAAAGGGATAGTTTAGATGCTTGCAGGAAAGTGCAGTTTCTTAGCCAAGCTAGGTTTACCTTCCGATAAGGCCACCAGCCCTTACGCACCTTAGATCTACATGGTAGGAACAAATACACTACTATTAGAACTGACACAACACAAACATTATTCTTGCTCCCCTATTAATCTGAACACTGGTTGAGAAGTCTTCAAACCAAGAAGAGACTGGTTAGAATTTGCTTAACCGCTGGGTTTCCCTTGACTCCAGTTTCTACAGCTGATGGTTGGCACACCCATTGAGAACAAAAACTAAGCAGAGTGTTTGCAGAGGTGTGCAGATAATCAAGGCAACACTGCAGCCTGCAGGTGCCTTTTAAGATAACACCAGGACACACCTGGGTACTCTGTCCTTCACTCCCAGAGGAGAGCACGCAAGCAGCAACAGACTGGGGCATCTTTTGAAGCCACTTTAGAAGGCCAACACTGTGAAGTAGACCGAAAATAAATTATTCAGGCTGGATTTGTAAGCAGAAGGAAATGGTGACTTACCCCCTCCTTCTCAATAATTGTATTATTTTATGAAGGTTATTTGTAGAAGTCTTTCTTTAACCTTGGATGTTTATGCTTTTTATTTGTATGGGAAATGCTATGAGAACTCAAGATAGCAAACAATAAATGCAGTTGTACACGGAGCTGGGAGCATAAAAGGGAAACAGATAGACTTAGAATTTAAAATGAGCACAGAAGTGGGGACAAAATCAGCTAACACTCTCATTACCTTCTTTGATTCAGATGCCAGGTATCTTCTCAAAACAGCCCCACTAACTAGTCTGTTGAGGGCTATTTTTTTCAAGTCTGTTATCCCCCCTCCATTGCTTTAACACATACCTTTCCTTGGAGGGTAAGTGCTCCACCACAACCATTTTCAAGTGTCTTCAGGCAGTTCTTCAGGTGATATTCTTCACTTAAATTACCTCAGAATTTCAGATTCTTTGTCAGTTCCTCCAAACAATAAGAGTCAGAAATATAATACCGTCTTCTTTTATTGCTTTCTCCACGTTCCTACACAGTTAAATATTCTCAGCACACTCCAAGAATTTGTCTTTTGTTTTGTCTTTTTTTTAATAAAACTCCTCCATGGCCTGCCTTTTAAATCCTTCTAGTATTTACTCAAAACCAGATTCTGCTCTACCTCCTCCACTCAGTTTTGTTACCTCCAGGAGACTTCTGGATCTTTACTTTTATTACCCAGAAGCATTCAGTAAACTTGCCACTCATCCCTTCTTCTCTGGAGAAAGCATATGCATTCTTGGCATGAAGAGCAATCCTTCCCTTCTTTTTTTCCCTTCCTTTTCCCATCTCCTTTCCAAGACAAGTTATTCTGATACAGCAGTCATACAATTCATTTGCCAGGTCTCTGTGATAGCTCTTATATCATAGCTTTGGCTGCAGTCTAAAGCTTCGAATGCTTCTTGTTTATTGCCATACCCTTAGCTTAGCGCAGGGAGATCTCAAGTGCTCAGCTCACTGCCCTGTTATTCTCAGGCCTGTTTCTCTGATGGCTTTCGTACAGCTCCCCATTCTCCCCTCCACAGGTGCCAGAATACTCATTTACCTCTGGACTCACCACTTGTGCCTTCAAGCCTAGTTCAGTCTTCTTCTGTCTAGAAATGCTTTTCCCCTGCTTGACTAATTGGACATCTTTTATTTCTCCTTTCTCAAAGCTCTAGTTCATGATCAGTAAACACAGAGCAACTCTATCAGGCTCCTTTGCACAGCTACATGTTCTCCTCTGTCACCGACCTGCCCCTGCCTGCTTCTCCACTTAGGGCAGGAACTGAGACTTCTCTAAGCCCCAAACTTATTCCAGTCTGGGCAGGGTCATACCTGGCTGTGGTACCTCTGAATTGACATAAGAAAAAGCAGTCAGAGGAACACTGTCACAGCTTATCTTCCCATGGTATCTCCCATTTTGGCTTAAGCATCTGCCCAACTACCCAAGACAGCAGAGGAAACAGTCTGAGAGCTATTTCTGCACCCTTCAGATAGCAGCCACTGACCACCACCAACCTCTCTGGCCACCAACAACCCCTCTTCTCTCAGCCTTTTAGACAGTGTGTTCATGGCACTTCCGCTTCCTTTTCCTCTGGAAGAAGCCCTTCACAGGCTCCCATACAAAACCACAACTTGCTTTACCCACACCCTCTGCCTCAGCCACTTTTAATTAACAACATATTGACAGAGGGCCACTCCACTTTAACTTCAAAGATACCAAGAACTAACCCACACACTCTAAAGCCAAATAGCAACACAGTTCAAACATCCACGAGACCATTTTCTACTAGAGAAGACAAGTCCTTCAGTCTCTCCCAGATTATCCAATAGGATAGACACTGTATCAGCCATTTAGTTGCTCTAAAAACCACACACAGAGACTGCAGCAACCTCTCCACTTGCAAACCACAGAAAGCCCCCAAACACCACAGCCCCAGTCTCTGGGCCATCCTCATTTTTATGGTTGCTACAATCAGCAGTATATTGCAAGGAGCTGTGCTGCTCAGGCTTAGAGCATTTGCACCCATCCCACTGGCCCTATGTTCCCTCAAGCCATCATGGCAGGCAGGTGGTGGTCCTTCAGGTGGTCTCTCATGTTTATAAAAAGGTGTATTTGGGGCTGGTGCTAGGTCCTTTGTCCCTAGTGTAGTTCCTAATGTAATAGCATCTCTCCTGCTCCCTTCTGACATAGACACAATTAAAAGGGATGTGATGGGCATTAGCTATGGGAATGGCTTCTGCTTTCCTATACTGTCTGCTTCTTCTGCATGTAGATGGATTCCTCAAAGTACTCAGTGCTCACTACGGTGACCCTGGATGGTTCCCAGCTGGGTGCCAGGCATGCACAGAAGGAGGGAAAGAATAGGAAGCCAGGACAAAAAGACAGAACAGTGTGAACCTCATAAGTTCAATTTTTTACACATTTTTCAATATTCCAGTAAGAGTTCCTTAATTTTCTGTACCCTTGAGGTGGATGTAGAAGTTTTGAAAATTCCTGTGATTTTTCAGCATCTCCAAAACTAACTGCTCCGACTCTTCTGCCCCAAGATTTCCCCAAACACCTACAGTCTTTCTTACATGTAATGTTTAAGTCACAATCTGTAAGTGAACTTGTAATGTGCAATTTCTAATGTTATCCTTATGGCACAAATGGTCAAAAAACCATGCTAGGAGTGTTATGTGTTCATGCTATGCTGTATTTTCAAGATGGATCAGGAGCCAAAGTTAAGACCGAGCTTGAATATTGAGTATAAGAAGAGCACAAAGCTGTAGAAATGTCACTCCCTGCAACTAGGGCTTTTTTATGATTGTTACTACTTTAGAAGTTTAAAATTATTTTTGGAATTGGTTCTTTCTTGTTTCTAGTACTCAGTCCAAAGCCATTGACGCTCATGGAAAGTTTCCAGT
The DNA here is from genome assembly GCF_000708025.1 of Charadrius vociferus. Taxonomy (NCBI): domain Eukaryota; kingdom Metazoa; phylum Chordata; class Aves; order Charadriiformes; family Charadriidae; genus Charadrius; species Charadrius vociferus. The sequence continues at coordinate 1,103,107 of NW_009648358.1, forward strand.
TTAGAATATGAATTGGGCCAATCTTTCATGGGTATATTTTTATTGAGGAAACACAGAAGGAAAAAAACCCTGTGAAACCAGTGAAATCATCTCAGCAAAAGTATACTGGGGTAAATAGAAATAAAGCAGTTCTTAATCCAGCCCCAAAAGTGCCCTCAGTGACTGAAGCAAGCTCTCACAAAGGGGCTCTGTTGCAGGTCCAGGAGGAAGAGCACAATGTAACACCCACTCCTGCATTTGCTAATAAACCCCTTTTGAAGCCCGGAGTAGCAGAAGACGACAGAGAAGTTGCCTGGCTTCTGACAGCATAACGGCAGGACCTTGAACAACCATCCAAATGGTCAACGTTAGCCAGTTAGGGACCGGCTTTGTGCAGAAGGACTCAGAGTCCAAATGGGTAAGATAAAAGACGCTAAAAGAATAGTGATCTTATTATCCCCATTTTATGGGTAGGAAATGAAGCTCTGGAGAAATTAAATGCCTTGCTCAAAGCTATACAGGAAATCAGTGTCAGAGGAAGCAAATGCAAACCTGAGTGTCACAGTAGTTCCTTCCTCTCGATGCCATTTTGACTATCAGGGCTGCTTTCAATTAAACCTTTTATTGAGGACATCTCTTTCTAGCTATGCTTTTTTTTTTCCTTTTTTTATTGCGTATCCCACATGGTGGACCTGTGGAATTACAAGTGTGTCCAGCCAGCTTCTTTACTGTGTTTTACGGGCCTTAATGAGCCCCCCCAGAAAGCTGAAATACCCACATCGAGGGGGAAGGGAGCAGAGAAGCAGAAATAGCAGCATTGTGTGCAGCTTTTGGTGTGCGGGCCAGGTTCACGGAGCGGTGTGTAAACAATCCAATTTGCCACATTTAAGGACAGGCACAATTTTAGGAAATCCAAACACCCTGTTAGCCTACTGACCTCTAGATAACCTACTTCGACAACAATGAAACTTACAGTATGCTGGGGAGGTGGAGGGGCAAAGCTGGGAAGATGCTTTGCTGCCGTAGGAAATGGGCCAAGCAAAACTCTCTCATCATTTTTGATGTTCGTTTGATGGGTCTGTAAAAGGAGAAGAGTATCAGCTTGCTAGAAAAACTGTTTCCTGAAAGAGATTTGCAGGGAATCTTGCTGCCCCGCAGGAGCGCAGGCACTAGCGCTGAGACATGGTACTGCCTACGTTGCTTCGATCCTCTCGCCCGAGGACTCTGCTTTTCTGCAGACCCGGATGAAATGGAATCTGAAGAGAACGTGGCTCCGTGTTGTCCACAGCTTTTCGTCGCAAAGCCACAAAGGGAGTGTGCAAAGCAAACTCTGTTGCCTTAGAGACATACTCTCAGTGTGCGATATGGTAATTCAGACAAGGGGAGATCCAGAAACACAGAAGCAAATGCAGAAACTGAAAATGAAGGGGAAATAGTGTTAAAAACAGGAACCGGGGCTGTTTGCGTGGCTGCTTGACAGCGTCGTACATTTAGTAAGCAGCTGTCTGCATAAACACCTTCAAAGGCAAACAGCAGGAACAAACCCATTCACCTTGCCTGGGCTTCTTATTCCGGTGCACAGTGAGGCGCTGGTCACACTACCACTAAATCCTTCCTGTAGAGGAAGAGCTATAAGGAGAGGTTGCACAGTGAGGACATGCTACCGTTTGCGTTTTTCACCTAGGCAGGCGGTCCGCTTCAGAAAATACTTAAAGCCTGTGCTTAGAAACTAGTGTATATTGAAGTGCTTTCTTGATTGGTTCAAGCATCCCATCATCTTATCTAGTCTACTGTTCGGAAATCTATATTGAGGTGACTTGCCCAGTGGCAATGCAGGGGACAAAGGGGATGTCTCTTCACTTTCTCTAAGACCACTTCTGGCTGCCGCAAACGGCGCTAGCGATCAAAAGGAAATCACCTGTAAAACAGTATTTTACCTAGCTCGATATGTTTGTGTTCTCAAAGCCTGGACTTGCTGGGTACCACATTGTGGGAACGCAGAGAAGAAATACCATTACAGCTGCATCAGCTTTGTGTTATTGTATGTAAGAACCTAGAACAACTCGGTTAGGTGGGCTGGCCGCAACAGCCTGTGAAAAGAAACACAGATAGGCTGCAAAGAATAGTTTCATAAAAGCCTGTTTCTGCCTGTATCTCTTCAATCTTTTGAAAGATTACTTGACTCTCTCTCCTCCCAATCCTCGGTTGTAACGTAGTGGAGCTTCCAGCTCTTGGATAAATAAAATCAGTGCACATGCACCATGTAGGAATAGCAACAGCCACGAGTACAGTACTGTAAGAGCAAGAAATCTTGTTCTTTATCACCTTGTTACGTTGGTCCTGCAAGCCTAGCCGTAAAAAAAAACCTTGTAACAATAGCTAATATCCAATATGTCTGCAGCAAAACACATTTTCCATGTAATCTGACTGTATCAAATCCGTATACGCTGCAGAAAGAATGACTTGGAACGGGAAGAAAGAAGGAACATTGAGCTCTAGGAAAACTCAAAGGAACATTTTATTGGAACATTTATAATAGAAAGTTGGGGGGTTTAGTTTTGCCTCAAGGTGTAACTTGCTAATAAAAGTTCTGGAAAACCTGCTGTGTATAAGAACCCTGGCCTATGATGTCAGAATTCATTATGCACACAGGGGCTATTTACAGCCTTGTAAAGTTGTAGACAAGGAAATTGTTGCTGAAATATAGTTTCAAAAGTTTAAAGGTAATCATTCTACTGATGTATACACCTCAGCTATTGAACAGATCTTTTAAACAGTTCCGTGTAAACGGAAAAAATCATATGGCTTGGGTTGTAAACATCCACCCATGTTTCTTCATACGTGTTGGGTATAGAATTATATATATGTACAGGGGTAACTGTGGGGTCTTTATTTTTATTCAAGAGTTATCTGGGTAAACCTATAAATTAGGCATATGCATAAGGTGTTCAGAAGTAAGACAAAGTGGAAAGGATTTTCACTGCCCTCTTCTCATTCCCTCTATTTATGCCCTTGGAAAAAAAAAAAAGAGAAAAATAAAATAAAAGAAAATAAAAGAAAAAAAAAAGAAAAGAAAAAAAAGAAGAAAATCAAGAAAAAAAAGGGAGGATGTAGAACGAAAAATGGAAAGAAACAAATGTGTTTCCAACTTTCTAAATCTAAAGAAGTTATATCAAAAATACTGGATGTTAATTGAAACGTGTATTTGTCATCAGAAGAATAACTGTGGATGCATGAAGGTTCATCCTTCAACCAACATTTGAGGCAAAAGTGATGCTGATGGGTCAGGAACCCCTGGAGAAAGCAGTTGGTCTTGTTCAGACAACTAAGATTGGCAATGCTGTATTTAAAACTGGGGGGGGAACCTGTCAACTGTAAGGTGTGCTCTGTTTCACTCAATTGCTGCATGCTGTTTTATTCTTCAGCTCTAAGCACTTTAATTGCTGCTATAGTGATTTCTCCGTCACTCTGAAAAGGCTTCGTGGCCAGATGTTGTTTGTCATTTGTCCCACAGTAGCTGGCAATAATATAATTGCAGAAATATTAAAAAATGTGCTCAGCACTGGGGATTACTAGCCAATCCAAGCATTTTCCTACTGAATCGCTTTTTCAAATATTCCTTCTCACAGCGGTCCAAATGATTTTCTAGCTCTGGCTGAGCTAACTTCCCAAGCATTCCAGTTATATTTATTTTTTCTAATGCACTTGTCAGCTACTTCAAACTCCACCCCAACTCCTGGCAGCGAGGCCAATCGAACACCCTCTCATTGTGGTTTCATGGGGAACCAGCTCACGGCCGCAGAAATGGACTGCACCCAATGGCACGAGCCCAAAAATAACTGCACCACTTCCACTTTTTTCAATGCGTCTGCATTGTTCCAATAGCACTGAGATATTACTACTGATTAATGCTGCTATATAAATAACATGCAAAATGAGGGAAAGCGTTAAGATTTTTTTTTTCCCTGCTTTTACTCAGGTTCACAGTAAAATTTCCAATGGCTTCAATAAGCTCTGTATACCAGACTTGCACTAACGCAGTTTCATTAACTTAGCTGAATTACTCCTTGTTTATAGCTCTGGAAGTGAGTGGAAAATCAATACCATCAGGATAAGAAATAATCCTATTATCCTGCCCAGCAAGATTGCTCTGGGTTTAGAGCTGAGGTTTAGGTTTAGCATTGGCTTCTTTGGTCATGTAAGCCTTTTACACCTTTCCTTAGTCTGAACAGCCGTTTTGGTGATTTTGCGCTTCTCTGTCTTTCATCTCTCCTCCCTCCTGCTGCTCCTGGGCTTGCTTCCTCACCAGATCTAGCCAGGGGTAGCAACTTGTCAGCAATTCAGGGCACTTAGTGATCCACTCAGATGGCAATTGATAACAGATGTCAAGATTGCAAAAGTCCTTCAAATCTGAGAATTTCTCTGTGCCATCACAAGCATTAGAAGTCTGAAAAGGCAGCACTGTGCACGGGGAACGTGAACAACCACATGAATCAGGCAAGTTTCTCTCACATCCATCCAACCTTGTGAAAGAAAGGCATCACCCATTCACCTATATGGAAAATATTTACCCTGCCACATCCTTTTCACTTATAGCAGAGATCACCAAGGCACCCAGTCTGCCAATACAAATGCAGTTACATTGGACCCACCTCATGCATGACTGCCATTTTCAAAATGGATTGTTACCTGACATCACTTGGTGGCCTGTAGGATGCTGCAAATACAACATGACTGCTGCTGAAGGAAAAACAACTTTTATGGACTCTGATGGAATTGGAGCAAGCTTCAGGTGAGGAAAACACCAGAGCAAGCAAAGTAATTGTACATGGCATTTGTTCCTTTAACATATAGCTAGCCAGTCTCAGCTGCACTCACTCATGAAATTGTATGTCTTACATATATGTTATATGTGTGAATATATAAAGATACATAGGTAAAGGTTGTATTTGTGTGTAAACATATTTATGTATAGCAACATACATAAAATCTTTTATGGTTTTGCATTTAGGATCTAAATGATTGATAATAAGCCTGTTGTTCCTAACTTTCAGCTGGGAATGTGCCACTTTGCAGGGCTAAGTCCAGTCTCTGAGAAGAAATAACTTTAGAATAAAACTGGAGACAGGTTGAAAAGAAAGACAACCATTAAGACTTAATCTGGATGGGCACAAATATCACCACTAGTTATTTTCACACCCAGAGGTCCCAGTGAGATTAATGGCCCAGAGTGCTACAAGGGCTTTTAAAGGCAATGACACGTCTCCACTCCCAGCAAGAGATTCGTATTTCTGCATGAAGCTCAGAGACTGAACGTGCTACCTCCTCTGAGCCAAATTTCCCCTTGGATCCACACTGCAGATTTCGGGAGTTGGAATAAGTTATCCTTTGGAGAATAAATTAGTTACTGGCAGGACAAGTTTGGCAGCAGCTTAATCTTCCAATCAGTTGCTCCACTAGCATTCCTCTAGCCCAGAGAAAAGGACATGTCCTCTTGGGTCCGGCGTTTCTCAGAGTGAGTTTGTAATAAGACTGAATTTGGAGGGGAAAAGATGTGATGTTTTCTGTTAAGCAGATAGGCTGCTTCTCCATTAAGGCCCACAGGCTTTTGGGTTTTTTTTTTCCTCATGAGAACAGGAGGAGTAGGAGAGAAAAAAGCTGAATTCAAATAACAGCAGGATTTGAATAACTGCACGCAGGACACTGTATCCTCTGTACCATGTGGAGCAGTGGGGCTACACTGCCTTCCCCGTGGGAAGTCTCTGCCTCTCACCCACTCCATGGCTGTTGTTTCATTTCTTTTTCTGCTTTCTCTCAGATGTCTTCAGAGCCTCCAAGTCACCATGTGTGATCTGTTGAGGTAACCAGATGCACGGTTAGCCATGAGAGCTGTAAGCTACCCATTAGATGGGACTCTGACTCTTTAGCTGGTGTCTTACCAGAATGCAGGAAACATAAGCTTCCACCCCATGAAGGTGCACACTATGGTTCCCATGCAGAGCCTTTTGAAAAGGGGAGACAGGACAGAGGTGTGTTTTCATGTACAGACTAGATCAGAGACTCCATACAATGTCCCCCACTGGGTATTATTTGCTGTACTGCAAAAGCATCTGTAGATCCCTGCTGCACACCATAGCCTCATTGCCCAGTGGCTGGCTGTATGCCTAGGAAAGGAATCCTTCTATAACAGAGATTATAGAGCATACGTCTTGGTCCTTAGATGCAGCTTGGGAAGTGCTGGGATAAGATCCAGAGGGCTGTAGGCTCCCAGAGCACGAATTTGCCATCTCAGCACCTTTCATGCATGATACTGGATTTCAGAGCCAGGCCTGAGGTGACAGCTGGAATTGGAGCCAGGTTCTGGCCACGAGAGCAATCCCCCACTCTGAGGTCTGCTGGCCAGACCTCCTGCCCACACCTCCAGCCACCTTCCCTTGTTCCTGACATGTTCCTTCAGCCAGCATGCCTAAGGGTGCCCACCTTGCTGCCCTTGTCTGACTCCACAGTGGCTCCCTTCTGATGCAGACACTGCTTTACTTCTGAGAGGGTCTGTCTTCATCCTCTGCATTCTTCATCAGCATCCCTCAACCAGTAATAAAGGGAGACACCTGCAGAGAGGACCCCACATCTAGCCTGGTTCCATGCACTAGGAGCTCACCCTTACACACACACAGCATCACTCCCCACCCCAGGAACTGTCCCCTGTCTGTGCAGGGCTCTACTACTCCTTTGTGGACTCCTTTCTTGCCTAGCAGCCTAAGAACCCAGCCCACAGGCAATGCCACCACAGTGCCCACTTACCCAGTCCACTCCTCCTTCTACCAGTTTGCTGCAAATGAAGGGTCCCAGAAAGCAAGTGCTCTGCTAATAATGAGCTAATACAGTGGTTTGGTATATTGCTATTGCATGTAGTGGCTCAAGGAAAGACAAGCAGCTATACGTGCAATAGCAAAGATGGACAGTGTTCTCTAAGTGGGAAGAAGGTGATCTTTTCGTATGGAGAAAGACAAGGGGAAAAAAAAGGGAAAGGGAATTGAAAAGTTCTTCCTCAAATCCATTTTCTTCTCTTTGATTTTTATTTGCTTTTTCGTTTTTCTGGAGACTGAAAACCAAGGAAGCGAATGGGATGTAGCTATATCAAGCTTTTGAAAAGATCTGCTGCTTTGCATGTAACATGCAGCTCTAAAGGCGGTTTGGTTTTGCAGAAGAGGAAGAGTAAATTACCTTCGTGATTGTGTCGATTTGGACATTTCTCTGCCTCTTCCCTGATGCCGTTCAAACGGCTTTTCTCACCCAAGCAGCCGCAAGCATTTTCCCCTTTCCCTGGATGCCAGGCTGCACCGGGAAGACCTCGGGCGTCCCCTCGGGGGTGAAGCAACCTGCTCCCGGGAGCACGTACCGCCCGGGGGCGGGGGGGACGACACGACCCCCGCCGCCCCGGGGTGGCCGGCACCCGGGTTCTCCCTTTGGCCGTGGCAGAAGGAGCCCCTGGCTCACAGAGACCTTATTCACCGCCCAGCCCCGGAGCAAGGGGTTTATTTAGGACCGTGTGTCCTGAACCCCTCAACAAATCTCAGCCTTCCTCTCCCCTCGGTCCAGACAATAAAAACCTCTCCTCGAAGTTTTAATAAAGACGAACACATAACGTAAGTGTGATGTCAGCCTCGTGTTTAAAAGGCATCGCCGGTCTTTATAAGCAGAGGATATTACCCTGCTCTGGGAGAAATCCGAGGCGAGAGTTTTCGCTTCTGGAGCGATGGGGGATGTTTAAACCCAGCCTGGCGGCGGGGAGGGCCGGGACCGGGGCGGCTTTCCCAGGGCCTCTCTCCGCCTGTCAGCCTGGGAATTTATTTTCGTGGCGAGAAGCAGGCATGGCTGGCGTTATCGGCAGGGATGACACGAGAGCCAAACAAGGGGGCCTTTGAAATGGTCGGGGTTGGGGGGGTTCCCTTCTTCTTCTACATGCAGTGGCATAACTCATCTGAGTAGGGGGCGGAAAAAAAAAAAAAAAAAAAAAAAAAAACCACACGATACAGATGTATTTTTTTAAATTGACGTTCTCAGAAGCTATTGGAGAAAGGTGCACACTGGGGACGAAGATGGGGGCGGCGGGGCGGAAGGGGGGGTACTCGGGGCCTGCAAGGGGCATCGTTTTGAAACCTCTTTTTTTTTTTTTCCTTTTTTTTGCTGTCCCACTGTCCCCCTCTGTTGCAGTGGAAGAGGTGGCTCTGCCGTGCCTCAAAGCCCTAATGAATTTGGGAAAGCAAGCAATAATTGCGTATATACTGTGGCAGTGAAAGTTGTGTTGTTTGGGGGTTTTATAATAAAATGAAATTAAAAAAAAGGAAAAGTAAATCATGTGGAGGGTTTTTTGGCCGGGACTCCATGTTTCCGAAAGGTCAGTGGTATCATTTTGACGTTGATTATGTAGCTGTTCTGGTCTCAAGTATGCTCCCCTCCCCTCCTAGCGTGGTGTGCGAGGATTGTATTTGAAAGGGAGGAAGCAGATACCGAAAGTGATGGCTGATGAATTGTCTAAACCCTTCAGGGACATTTCGTGCGGGGGCTCGGAGGCAGCTCATCAATAAAAGCCTCCCGGATGGAGGA
>NW_009648358.1:1113028-1114973 GCF_000708025.1 Charadrius vociferus
GGGGTTAGGGGGAGGTGTCGGATAGGACACCCATCTCTTTTGCAGCGTCCCCTCGGAGGTCTGCCCGAGCCAGCAGCCTGCATCCACACCGGCAGCCCGGCAGACCCCTCCACCTGCCCGCAGCTGCCTGCTCCGCTGCCGCCGCACGGCTGCCCACACGGCGCGGGGACCTCTCCTCTGCTCTGATCTCGAAACATCCCACTTCTTATTTTACCCCGCGCCTGTCACGTTTTATTTACACCGACAGAGGATGCTCGGAGACAAAAGAGTATTTTTTTTTTTTACGTCAAAGATGTTTTATATTTTTGGAAGGGTTGTGTTTCCTTTTAGAGAGGTGACCTATATCCTGACCGCTGTAGGGGGTTTATTTTGATGCTGCGGGAAGTTCAGTTGGAGCTGTGCAGAGCTGGGAGGGGATAAAATTTTTAACATTGTCATCTGGCATAGGAAAAGCAAAGTAGACCCACACAAACACTTGGTGGAAGTACTCGGGGGCTGACACCTACCAAACCGGCGCTATTATTATACGCGGAGCGGGGCTTTGTGCAGGTTTAACCGCCGCGGTGGCCGCGCAGCTCCGACGGGCTGTTGCAACACCCGCGGTATCTGCAGGGCGGCCAGGTCTCCTCCATCCACCGGAGTCTCTCCTTTACACCACATCTGGTGACACCAGCACCACCCCTCTCCTTCCCCTGTGCCCCACCAGCCCGGGACCTCGGGGAAAGGAAGGGGACGGGCAGCCCGCTGGGTCCCGGCAGCCCCAAGAGAGCCCCGCGGTGGGGTGGAAAGTCGTCTTTGCTAAACCCCGGGCTTAAAGAGCTCGGACGGAGTGTGGGCACCTCAGGCTCGCAGGGTGTCTTTCTGCCACAGCTCTCGCGCAGTGATGAGGACGGGACGGGATGCAGGGGAGGGAGGCAGTCTTGGGGGGGCCTGGGAGGCATCAACAAGGTGGGTCAACTGGCTGTGGGTCAACACAGCAATCACATCTCAGGCTGTAGGTGCCCTACCGGAAAGCCGAAAAGCTGAAGAATTCTTTTCAGCCCGTTGAAGAGACCAAACGCTTGGGAAAGCAAAACCTGTCCAGAGGGGGATAAATGTCTTCGCGCTCCCGGTGTTCAGTGCTCGCACTCTCCCCTCCGCAGGGTGTCCCGGCCCTTGGGGGCCACGGAGTCGCTGCTCCCTGCAGGACGCTCCCGGGAGCCAGGGTTCTGCGTGTCCAGCATGGGAGGGTTGGGTAGTGCCTCTTCTCCCACCTGCTGAGGCCGGTTTCCCCCTGAAAAAAAAAAAAAAAACACTTCCCCAAAGGCGAATAGATTCTGCTCCTCGGCTGGCTTCTCGCCCAAACTTTGTTTCTCGCCTGGTCTTTCTCTGCGTCCTCGGGCACAGAGCGAAGCTGTCCCGGACGGCAGAGTTGTGGAGCAGGGAGGAAAAGGAAAGGTGCGGCCCTGCTAATTCAGGATCACTACCTTCACGGAGGTGTCCTGACCCAGACTTAGCTCCCCCCACACCCAGGCACCGCGGAAAAATTTCCCGAGGTATCTTCACGGGAAGGCAGCCAAACCCATGTGGCGACACCCCAAGTAACCCCTTGCAAAATGCCACGAATGAGGTGCCCGTTCTGTGGAGGAACATGTCTGGTGATGTTTTTGGGGTCAGGCTGTTTTTTTTCCCCGCAAGGAGAAGTAGGCCCCTGCGTTTGTGCTGAATGTCTTTGTCTGCCCTTGAGATGGGAGGTGTCTCAACCCCTCGGATGCTGCGACCGTCTCCCCTTTTCCTGTGCCTCGGGAAAGGAGAGACCGACCCTTCCACAGGAGCTGGGAAGAAGGGTCCCGATGGCAGCTTTCAGGGACACGTCTATAAAGAGTCACTCCTGCTGCCCGTTGCACATGCAAAGAAATTAAAAAAAAAAAGGGGGGGGGGGGAAAAAAAAAAAAAAAAAAAAAAA
>NW_009648358.1:1115084-1117235 GCF_000708025.1 Charadrius vociferus
GGGCGCGCCCCCGGGGCTCCGGGGGCCGTCGGGTCCACCGGGACCGGCTGCCGAGAGCTCGGCTGCGGCTGTTCGGCTCCTCCAGCTCGTTAAAATGCCCGCATGCCCCTCATGCGGAAAGGGATCTCTGTCAGCCGCTGTAGATCGAGATCTAAATCCAGGGACCCTGAAACTGACAGTTGGGAGGAAAATCCTCCAGGGCTTAAGGAAACGCACTTTTACAATACTGGAGGGATTTGTTTAAGTTTCAGTCTCGGCTTTAATTGGAAAAACGCTTCTCATCTGCAGGACCTCAGAGGAGAGGAAAGAGCCTGAAGCACGCAGTTAAAAAAAAAAAAAAAATAATGGAGGAAAAGAATAGAAAAAGAACAAAGGGGAGGGGGGGAGAAAATGGGGGAAAAAAAAAAGGACTCCAAAGATAACCGTAAACATTTATCTTTCATATTTGTCTCCCGTTTTCTTAACTGGTTTAGTCTAACTTATTTCATTTAGCCCACGAAGCAAAGGGGACTGTGTTATGAACATGAAACTGAAACCGCAATAATGAAGAGATTTCCTAGAATAAAAACGATGATTATAGAACAACATCTGAGTAACCAAATCTGCCAAAAAGTTTAATTTCCGTATACTCTGGTAAAACAAACCAGTTGTGCTCCAAAGCTGGGATCAGCTCAGAAATGGATACACCAACCAAAATAAACATCTCCACCAAACAGCAAATGCACTTCTGTTTAATCAGAGGCACTTTCAAACCATCTTTTAAAGTCTCGGTACCATGTCTCGGAGACTTCTTAATGCTATGTTTCAAACAAGCGTCTGCTGCGAAGAAGAGGATATCGCTAACAGGTAGAAGGCTTATGACTGAATGTGTTTCCCCCGATTCTCCTGTCAGGGCTGTGTCAAGTCGCGACTGAAGCAGCATGCGGCTCTCTGCCACCGGGCTGCCCTGCCCGCCTTCGCTTCATTGTCCGTCCTGTCTCGCACCGCGGAGAAAGGAACGACACCTTTGTATATTGTGACATCTGTGTTGGGACTATGTGCCTCTTCCCGCTCGACTAATATAAACGATCAAAACGAGTTATCTGAAACGGGGGTAGGTTGGAGTGATTTTCGGACGACATCTTCCCGCCTCCCCACCCCCGCATTTAACACATTTAGCCTCCTGACGATCGCCGAAATGACGGGCACGTCACCCGAGGGTGACACTTAGACAGACGTCCTGCCGCGGAAGGGGAAAAAGGACGCTCGCTCGCCGATCTAGAGCAGGGAAGGATGTTTATATATAAAACCACGGATATTTTTCTTTTTTTAATATTCTGAATAGGTCGCTACAACGAGATCAGGAATCGCACGTCGGCCTGTCTGCCCCTCCAGGAAAAAAAAAAAAAAAAAAAGAAAGAAAGATATAGCAATAGATGGGTAGATAGATAGATAGACAGACAGACAGATAGAGATAGAGGTAGAGATTTATTTTTTTTTTACGATGGGAACAATTTAAATCAATGTCTCAGGAAAGGTAAACGCGGTCTATCGACTGGGAGATCATTTTTTCTATTAAAAATGTGTAGTAAACATTGCTGGGCTTGGTAGTGTTTTTCTTAGCTGATCCTCAGGTACAATCAAGCCATTTTCGGACACATTCCCATGTATGTAGCAGTGGTGATCTGGAGGAAGCTGTCGACGCCTGTTCAGTTAATTTAGGTTTTCTTTGTCTAATTACTGTGGAGCTTAGGGAAAAGGAGCCGGGCTCAGGGCAGTAAACTGACACTTGGGCTCTGTGTGTGGTATCCAGGCAGAGTTTGATGGAAAAAGCCTGCTACCACTCAACTGCAGGTCACTGTCTGGGACCAGCCCCACCCCCTCCCTGCCCGTACCCACCAGCGAGCTCTCAGCACGGAGCTGCGCTGGAGACAGACGGACACACAGACACACACACACACAGCGCTGCAGGCACGCTGACACGGCGTCCCGCGCTGCCCGCGTCCTTCCCACCCCCGTGCCTTTGGTCCAGCATCCCTGTCTGCCCTGCCTCTCGTCCCGCCGCCGTCCTCCTTCCGTCTCCAGCTTAATCCTGGAGCCTCCTCCATCATCTGGAAGCAGGCCTGTGCCTCCGCCAGCCCCTCTCCTCACTGTCCCCGCTGGCGCACCGGT
>NW_009648358.1:1120167-1125336 GCF_000708025.1 Charadrius vociferus
CTGCCCCCCCCGGCCGGAGATTACAGACAATTTCTGCTCAGAAAAATCCGAGCACAAAAATGGGTAAAAGATGTTGGGCTCTTACGGGGAAATTTTCCAAATAGCCCTTTTAAACGTGGGTCCCGGAGGTTAAGCAAACAAAGACAGTCTGGGCTGGACCACACCGAAGAGGATTTTAGCCTGACTTAACCCCTATGAGAGCGGGGTCTTGTTCAATTTTATGGGAATTTCAACAAGTAACAAATACAGGCGACCCTCAGCTCTCAGTCCCCTCCCGCCCCCTCCTTGGGCTCCTGTCAATCACCCTCCTGTCCTTCTGCGAGACCCGCAGCCTGCCCCGGCCTCCTCACAGCCTGCTGCCGCCGCGGGGAGGGCGAGCTGGGAGCCCAGCCGCCGGGGAACCCGCCTTTCCATCACCCCAGAAGGGACTTGGGGTGTCAGGGAAGAGCAAGCGGTCGCAAATTTTCCTCCCTTAAAAAACAAAACAAAACAAACAAACAAACAAAAAACCCCTCAAACCCTAAATAGCCCTGGTGTGGCTCCTGGGGAGAGGCAGCTGCGGAGCGGATCGCCGTCTTACCGGGGTTTCGGCGCGGAGAGGGCTGCGGGGACGCGGTGCGTCCCCAGACGGGCTCCTCCGTGCCCACGGGGCTCTGCTGCGGAGGCTTAAACCCACTTGTCGGAGACTCAGGTCGTCCTTCCACGTGGATTTGCGTGCCGGGGCGAGAGGCCGGCTGGTTCACACGGGCGTCCCCCTCCGAAATACGTACCTTTACCGTTAGGAATTTCTGCTTTGCTTTGTTGATATTGCTGTTGTTACTTGGCTTTTTTGTTTGTTTGTTTCTTTTCTTTTCTTTTCCTTTCTTTTTTCCTTTTTTTTTTTAAAAAAAATTCTGTTTATTTTACTCCTTGCGGCCCCGCGGGCCGCCGCGCAGGGCCCACGGGGCCACTCGTGGTGCGGGAGCGGGGCTGGGAGGCGGCTGCCCCCTCCCCCTGACAGACACCCGAGGTGGGAAAGGAAATTCTTGGAAGAGAAAATTTCATTTCGAAGCAGCCCAAGAACAGCTCTTCAAAACAAAAAGCAGAAGGAGGGAGAGGAAGAGGTCCCTACGAAGTCTCCACCATGGTTTCCGAGGCTGGGGCGGTTTAAATCCGAATTGTTTCTGTTGTTCAAGGACGGGTACCCATGCAGACCGACCGATGGACGCTTTCTTAATGTCGCCGGCGAGCGTCCGTTTCCAGCAGCTCAGGCTTAATGCCACCGTTCTGCAAAACGGCGATTCTCTGCTTATTTTTTACAAGCTTCAGGATTTGGGCCCAGGATTTTAGTGGAAGCCACCCCCATTCCTTGATTAACTAAAAAAATCCCAACCCTTTATTTTATTTTTTGGGGGGTTTTTTGCGTGGATCCAATCCTCATTCGTGTGTGCTACGTAAAATCTCTGCAGCTCGAATGTTTTAGTAGAGTGAAGGGAGATGGGGAAAAACGATCCGAGCTCCTTCATTCGTAATTATTACCAGCAGTAATCTTTCCCCTTCTCTCCCCACAAAGGCAGTGGCAAGTGAATTTCGCCTTTCCCTTTCTCTTAGTTAAATGCAAAGCAAATTCTGTGGCGACTGCTTGTGATCGGTCAGTAATCCTCTGCTCATGACAGCGACAGGACGGACTTAAAACCTTGAATTTGCATCAGACCCAAGAATAAGAGAGGAAAAAATTGGAAACAGGAGGCTCGGTTCTGCTAAAAGGATTTTGAAGCTGGGGGGCGGGGGGGAGCCGGATTTTTTTCGCACACTATTAAATCCTGCTAAATGATTGAATCAGGATTGTAATAAAGTGCCCCGGTTTATGGTGAGCATACCAGCAGGGTTATTAGAAAGCCGAGGAAATCCAGCGAAATAATCACTTTTATAAAGTGAGCTCTGCGGGGTGAAGGAGGGGACAGTGCCGGAGGAGACGGGCTGTGCGCGCCGCCTGCGTACCGCCTCCGGCCGCGGCCAAAGGGCTTGGCTCCGCCCCCCTGGGGAAAACCGGGAACGTATCCCTCTTTTTTTTTTTTTTTTCCCCCCCTTTTCCCCTTTTCCTTCTTTTTCTGCTTTTTTTTTCTTTTCCTTTTATTTTTTTTTCTTTTTAAAAAAAATCTTTTCTCTTTCTCCTTTTTTTTCTCTTTTTTTTTTCTTTTCCTTTTATTTTTCTTTCTTTTTTTTTTTTTTTTCCTTGACCCTCGGTCAGATTTGACAGGATCCCGCTAGCCGAGTTTGACGTCCACACGCCAAATCAAATCCCTCTCTGGCTCTACCCTACAGGCCTTGCTCAGGCAATGCTCCCCTCCCCGCCGGATCCAGTAGGAATCTTGCCAGACTAAAGATCCCAGCACGGCCCTACGGCGAAGGCTGTGGGAGGGGGGATCTCCCACGCGGCCGTTTGGACTTTGTGCCCCGAAAAGGCTGCCTTAGGCTGTGGGAAACGCAAATGGGAATTTGCAAGGTCATTTACATGTCGGTGCCGCGAATGTACTTCGCTTGTTGTTGTTGATGAACCGTAGGGTGTCCTCGGTCTGTCTCTTACTCTTGTGAAAGCACACACGCATATAGGTATGCGCGCCCCTACATATACACACACATAAATAAATACACCATCAACACACAAACGGATCGTGGTTGGAATTCAACCTGCATCCGTTCAAGTCGAAAGCAAAAACCTCCCAGGGACGGGGTGGGGAGGGGGAAGAGGGAGCAAAGATGGGGATCAGGTTCAAACGGCTGCAGCACATCCAGAAAAACACGCAGGTCTCATCTCCTCGCACACATGCACTTCCCTCATCTACACCACACGCAGGGGCTGACCTAAGCCCACACGCTGATAAATCCTCAGGCAGAGGGGCAGACATTCAACTCTGCGTGTGTGCCCACGCGGGAGGGATGCTCTGGGACAGGCGTGCTCCCGGGATGCGGCCATGCCTGTGTCCGTGGGCATCCACCTCCGCCCGCCTTCATCTCCTCAGCCTGTGTGCCACTCGGTCGTGTAGTTTATAACCTCCCCGCAAGAGGGGCCACGGGGGCTCGTACGAGCACGGGCGCAGCCCCGAGCCCACCCGCGGGCGACGGGGGACTCCGGGGCATCCAGATCCCCTCCTCGCTCGGGGCGATGGGACCCGCCGCTCTTTCTGCCCTACAGATGGGGCAGGCTTTGCCCCCGGGGACTCGCCCAGTCCGCTGCCAGGAAAGCCAGAGGGGAGCTCCCAAACCTTGCAGGAGGGAGGCGAAACCGGGGGAAAGGAAGCGGCGTGTCAGCCCGGCCGTACCGCAGCCTCCCCGCGGGCGAGGGAGACGGGGCTGCTCCGCCCGAGCAGAGCTACCCGACTTCTGAGCGGCTCTTTTTATTTCCTTCTCTTGCAGTGGGATTGCCTCGCTACCAGCATCACCCCTCCCCGGTGTGCGACAGGAAAGATTTTGTCCTCAATTTTAATGGCATTTCTTCGTTTCACCCGTCCGCTAGTGGATCTTACTACCACCATCACCACCATCAAAGCGTCTGTCAAGACATCAAGCCCTGCGTGATGTGAAGGCAGCGCCCCAACAGAGACAATCAGGTGGCACGAACAGAGCCGAGGTATAGACGGACCCACGCAGATTAAATATAATGTGCACTCTGATAGCATTGGTAGTACACGAGTCACTTAGCAAAATTACCTAAAGAAGCAGCGTTTTCGGTCCCCCTCCATCCCTTGAAGAACACGTACAGCCGATACACGCTCCAAAGCTCTTCCCAAAAGAAAAATGCCTTGTGTGATGTGTTGGATTAGGTGGGACTTCAATGTCCTTATGCCAAGTCTGACCACCTTAATCATAAATCGCCTTTCTGTGATCTCCTAAGGAATCGAGCTTTGGGAAAGGGAACAATTTGATACTTTTGTATACAAGAAAGTGTCTTTGAATAGAAAAGATAAAACTCCGAGCTCAGCACCTGTGAGAACTCCCCCTTCCGTTGCTGCGATAGCGGGAAATTTACTTCTTTATTTCTTTCTTTCCCCAAGCCCTACCAAGGACACTTTGTACGGACTTCAACACCGACCGATCAATATTATTAAAACAGTATTGTTTAGCCCTTTCGTGTATAGACTTTAAGAAAAGTTCCATTTTTCCAGTATTGCAGCAATACAATGTTTTGTTTTTATTTTTACAAAAGTTGTTTTCTACCACAATATTTTTTAAAAAATTATTTTAAATAAATCTCGTGTATACTCACACACTATTGCTTTAAAAGGAGAATATATTTGCACTTATGTATACTTTTTACAGTTTGCCAAAATATTTTGATGTACAAATTTTTTTTTTTTCCAATAAAATGTATATAAACGACGATGCACTGGATAGGAGCTTATTTTCCCCCGGCTCTTTCTGGGAAAACTCTTCCACCCCAGCATCCGAGACTGTTAAAGCTGTCACCCCAAATCCTCCAGCCGCTGGAGGCGGAGGAGGGGAGCGGAGCAGTTGACCCGAGGGGGCCAGTGTCGCGGTCTGTGAGCTGCACAGCCCACTCGCACACACTTCGCACCCTAATTTTCCCCGCTGCTGGACAGACTTGGGCAACCTGGTCTAGTGGGAGGTGTCCCTGCCTATGGCAGGGGGGTTGGAACTCGATGATCTTCAAGGTCCCTTCCAACCTAAACCGTTCTATGATTCTATGAAATAACCGGGGCAGTGGACACAAAAGCAGCGGGGTCCATACTGCCCGCTCCCCTCTTCGAGGGCTCCCCAGGGCCCGAAATGCCGCCGCCCCGCTCTCTATTTAGGGCTGTGTCCAGGTGTCCCCGTGTCCCGCTCCCGCCTGCCCACGCAGCCGCGTCGGAATCCCTCTGTGCCCCGACGGGGCTTTGCCAGGCGCGGGGGCAACAGCCCCTGTGCAACGCAGGGTTGTCCCCGGGAGGGCATGTCACGGGTGGGCGGCGAGAGGGTTCCGCGATACAACCGTGACTTGATAAGGACCGGGGGGAGGCACCGAGAATGGTGTGGCCAGTGAACGGGGCGGGAGAGGAGAAAAGAGAAAAGAAAAAGAACGAAAAAAAAAAAAGAAACAAAAGAAAACTAAAAACAGCCCTCAAAGTACCCTAAGCAAAATAAACCCTGTCCCCAAGATGCGGCCGTGCATCTGCGGAGGGATGAGCGGCC
>NW_009648358.1:1125416-1125918 GCF_000708025.1 Charadrius vociferus
AGCTCGCCGCCGCCGTCCCCCGCGCAGCCCGTCCCGTCCCACGGAGGGGACAGAGGCGCCCCCGTACCCCAATGCGCCCCACAAAGCGGGGCGGCCCCGCCACGCCGCCCCGGCGCTCCGCGGCCGAACGCTGAAAAGCGTGAGATTTTCAGCAAAACGGTGTATGTAAAGTGTACATATGTATATACACGTGTACATACGTATATACACATGTAGGTATAAAATTATATCTATGTAATTATATAGAGAGATAAAACTCTTCATCTTCTAAAACACACGTTTATGCTCAAACATGCCCTTTTCTTCCCCGAGCTTCTCAGGGCCTGTGATAAATTATAAAGTCAGTTTCAGAGTTTGCTCCGACCACAGTGCTGTGTTTACATTCTTTCCGAGGCAAGCCTGCATGGTCGTAATTTATATCCTAAACACTTGAACGTAACTTGTTTATACAGGAATGACAGGACCTCAAAGAGAAAAAAACTGCCGTTCGCCTCCCCGGCGG
>NW_009648358.1:1126553-1140600 GCF_000708025.1 Charadrius vociferus
CAGTGCCCTCCAGCGGCCCCGGCCCGACAGCTTCACCCAATTTTAGCATTACGATTTTTATATTTCTTCCCACCTTCTTTCTGACCGCCGTTGTAGCCCAGAAAACGTGAGTAATGCTCACGCTGGCCGTTCTCCCAAGAAAGGGGAAGGCTCTGCGAGGGCATTCTTCAGTTTTGGGCTTCTCCGTTCTCCCGTAATAATTTCAGGCTATTCTTGTTTAACAGACCGAGGTTCCCTTTCCTTTAGCATTACGATTTTTATATTTCTTCCCACCTTCTTTCTGACCGCCGTTGTAGCCCAGAAAACGTGAGTAATGCTCACGCTGGCCGTTCTCCCAAGAAAGGGGAAGGCTCTGCGAGGGCATTCTTCAGTTTTGGGCTTCTCCGTTCTCCCGTAATAATTTCAGGCTATTCTTGTTTAACAGACCGAGGTTCCCTTTCCCCCCTTAAAGCTGCCCAAACAAAGGCCGTTTCAGAAGCGGTACTCTTTAGACATCCGTACGTTTCTGGGTGCTGTCAGTAAAATGAACCCAGCCTCTTTCTTCTGAATTCAAGGGTGACCAGCAAACGACGGGGAGGAAAAAAGTGGTTGGATTTTTAAGTTAATTTGATCTGATTTTATTTTGATATGTGATTTTATTACAGTACCTTCTACCCTAGGAATTCAGCTCTTGTTTAGTCTAAAGAGCTCCAGCGGCCACAGAGCCAGCGAGAGTCAAGACCAAGAGCTACGCCATTGAGAGGACAAGGTATTTATGCTTTAGCCGTACGGTTTAAAATCCTTTGTGTCTTTTTATATTGAGCATACCAGAATACTTCATATTTTGGAAAAAGAAAGTCTTTGTTAGAGATCCAGCACATTGAGCCTTCTAATCATAACGGTAGTGATGCAGTACTCACCTCTGAGGCTTTCAGCAGCAGAGAAAGCTGAAATCTCTAGTATTTAAACCAGAAATCTAGATACATTCATTTAGTCTGAGCATTGTGAAAGAGCCCACAGGGCATACGTGAATTTGAGTGTGTATTTGCTGGTCACCCTGTGGGGAAATTTGCAGTTGTTGCACTAAAAAGAGCATCACTTGGTAAAAAAACATGGGAAGGTCTGTGTCTTTGCAGCTTTCTTAGTGGTCTTTTCTATTATAATAGTCTATTCTCTTTATCCTTTATCTTTTCATCCCTTGCCTGTTTACATGTTGCCAATTGCTTTGTCCTCTATGAGTGGGTTGCAAGAAGCCTAAGCAAGACCTCTGTTTTTCTTTAAGAGTGCGTTAGTCCAAGTAGCACCCAACAACAACCACCCACCTCCACCGAGTCTGAAAATACGGTTATTGCTGACTTCCAGCCTTGGGCTTCAGCCCGTACAACCACTCTGCCCTTACAGGTGAGCACAAAGGAGGATGAGAGCAGATAGCTTCTAGGTACACTTCTGGTCCATCCCGATGAAGAACTTGTGTATCCAAAAAGCTGCATTCATTTTTTCCAACGAGATCAGCTGGTCTAATGCATTAGTAATGCATCTCCCGCAAACCTCGTTTCGCTAATGACCTCAGACTGCCGCAGCTACAAGAAAGCTACAACTAAATTACAAACAGTTAGTCATCTAGACTGATGGCGTACCTCATATTTGGTGAGACACTGGGGCAAATGGATTGAATGTAGACTAATCCAAACATTTCCATTATTAGAGCACACTAGGCAGAGTTTCCGCAGGATGGGAAGAAATCATGCTGGAGTGCCTCGAACAGTTTGTGTGTGATCCGCTATAATCTTATAGATATATTTTCTCCATTCTCTGGTTTCATCACAGTCTTACTGCCTCAGTGAAGGGATTTTGCTTGTGAGGGTGTTTATGTTACGCAGAAGAAAACCACTCAGCCACTCCAAAGCTGGGATCATTTGAACAATCAATTTACCATTGGCAAAATTAGCCAAATGCGGAGATATCCTATCTTTGGTAGTTGACCAAAGCATTCTTTAAAACAGTCAGTTTATTAATCCCATTAAATCCTCTTGCCCATTATTCTATTAAGACCAACATCAGATTAATATTCTACTGTGTTTTGGCTCAGCTGGCAAAGTACTTCTAGCCAACACAACATTTTCAGTTTAGTGTGAGAGTTTTAGCCTGCTTTAGAGGCAAAAAAAAAGTAAAGATTTTCATTTTTTTTACTCAATAACAATGAGCCTGATTTTATTGAACTAGAAAGATTTGCTCATAACATATGCATGAGGTAATATTTAAATAAGCCTGTTCAAGAAAATGCTAGGTATGTCACTTAGGTCCTGAGAAAGCAAGGTGCTGCTTTCAATTATAACTTTAATATACCTGAGCGCGTGAGTACTCCCATTAAAGTCAATGGAATTACGCAGATGCTTAAGGTTAAAAGTGCTTTGCTGAAGAAGGATGATGGGACTAGAATTAAACACTACAGGTTCCTCCTATATGCTGCAGCTGAGCCCTGTGTAAGAACTGGAGTAGAATATACCTGATTCATATACAGGATGGAAATTAATTCAAAACATACTCCAGCTTTGAATAGAGATGTATTTTACAAAACCTGCTGGCATTAATCTGCATGAAATACTGCCTTAGCTAATAAGAACACCCGGGCTTTATTTATATATTGAGCCATTTGATAGATACAAATGAAGAAAGAGGTAAATAGAAGCCAACATATTTTTGAATAAAAGCCCAGAGGTTCTCTCAGAGTTCAATGATCTTTGTGTCTAGATTATAAAGAATTCAGAGCAGCTTCGTGTGACTTGCCAACTACTGAATAGAGTTCCAAAACATCTGTAATATTAAACAACTTCAAGCCTTCTTTTTATGCTTGTTTTCATCCAACAGAGATTTATAGAAATCTATTGGCTTCTCCATTGGTCATTTCTGAAAAGAAATATGCCGGGAGGAGGAGGAGGTTTTAAAATTTGTTGGGACACCACTACCAAACTGCAGCTGGAATTAGAGGTATTTTAACAGTGGATTTAGATTTATTTAGGAGATTATGGAGAAATGTTAACTGCATTACATCGGTTATTTTAACCATTGCAAAATGAATTTGTGGCATTGTGCAAAGAACCATCAGGCTCACAGATAATTTGATGTTTTCGTGTAATTCAAAGAGACTGAGCTGCTTTTGAGGAACTGATAAAGGACAGATTTCTTGGACTAGATCCCCACTGGTAACATTTTCCTTGCAGTAGAGTTGCAGCCCATTAATTCTCACTGTCCAAATATAGGTAGCTTTAGTTTAAATTAGAAGTTTTATAACTGATTTAGCTGAGCTACTGAAATCCTTTATGTACACAATCTTATCTCATTCTCAGAGATCCTCTTTGGATTGGTTTATACCTATCCCGATTAACATATACCAAACACATTTTACTTGATGAAAAATCTCTCGGTTTTATTTTTGTATCAGCTCAAACTAGTTTAAAATTACTCTCTGAGACAGCAGTTTTCTGATATGATGAAAGGTGTGATTTAGTTCAAGCTGCATAACTGGTGTTTATGGACACTCCATCACCGTAATCCCTCGTTTATACATGTACAGCTGCAAGCTACGCCAATACAACCAACTTTAAAGTGGTATCAGCTCCCCAAAGCTGACTGAAACTAAACAGGGCAGTGCCTGTGACCAGGCAGTCCTTATGTTAAGGGGCTGCAGCTTTTCCCTGTGAGAAAGCTGAATGTTAGAAACCGGATCTAAAGCGTGATCATACTGGAAACTCCTGGACAATTTTACTTGTGGAATCAAAGCTTAAAATCATGCCTTGGGCCTTCTTGCATTCACTTTTTTTTTTTTTTTTTTTTTTTAATCTGGAGGTTTCCCTGCCGGAGATTTGTTGACGGCTGGTGGCTTGCGGAGCTTTTGCTGGTGGCTTAGACATAGCTATTTGATTACAGGACAGTGCCTCTCATCCTTTGTGGTGGAGAGAATACGAACAAACGGGAGGGGGAAGACACAGTGAAGGTTAGAGTCAGCAGCATGATTCACTCTTTAAAAAAAGGAATAAAATACTATCAACGTTAAAATTGCTGAAACACAGAAATGTTTCCAGCATCTGCCACGTGTCCTTTGGCACATGGTCTCTTAGTGCTGGTAAGGCTAGATGGTTGCTTGGCTATTAATGAAGGGGAAGCAGCATTAGAGAGGACAAGGAGCACCAGAAAAGCACCGGAGGATGGGTATTTTGATCCCAGGTGACTTAACAGACAGAGCCGTAATAGAGAGGGTGCAGATACTGGGAAGATATGTGAATGTTATCAAGTTGGGGTAGTCATTGATAAAAGAGGTGCAAGAACAGGGGCAACTTCTGCAGCTATCATGGGAAGCTCCACTATGTGACTATGAAAGGCAGAATTAGGTCCTTTAAAAATAGCTATCAAGTTCCGCTCCTCATCTCACGTGCTAAGTCCTACTTTCACATGTGAGAAGTTCCCCTCGCTGCAGTGCACCCCTTTTTCCCTTCTGAGGCAGAAACAGAGCCATGCTGCAATGATTCACGAACACTGCCATGCTGATCTGGGAACTGGGACACTTGAAGACGTTAATATATTGGTTTCGCTTAGTGTGAGGCAGCAAGGAGAAGCGGACAGGAAAAAAAGCAACAGCTCAAGATAAGTGACCTTCAGTAAACAAACAGAGGCTTGTCCCAGGACAGCAGAGGAGCAGGGGGTAGGAGGAATCTGGCTTGACTCTCCATTGGAAGTGTCCAAAGTAGTCTGAACAAGCACGGCCAGGGCTCAGGACTCAGCCAAGTTACTCAGCAGGCTCAGAGGCTCTGTCAAGAAAGCAGTAGGAGCTGTTTAGGGAAACCTATCTGAGACACAGGCATGTGTGAAGCAGCCCAGCCTTGCTCAAGCTCCCAGCAGTATGGAGAGATGTGCAAAGCCGGTAGTTTTTCAATTATCTTTTCATTCTAAAAGCATTATTTCTTCCATGAAAATCAACCAATGGCCTGGATTTCAGAAGACTACTTTATCCCTGGATACTCTCAGCTGTAGGCTCCCCCGAGGGTGGCAAATGCCCATCCCCGCAGACACCCTGGGTGTGCAGCTGGCACACTGTGTGTCACTGCAGCCCCTGGTCACTGAATCACGATCTTCCACCCAAGAGAGGAAAGGACCACAGCTCTGTGCTTGCCCTCAGCAAGCCCATAACAAGGACAAAGACGGAGCTCAGCCGGAGCAGCTGGTGCCAGTGTGTTTGCAATGGTAACAGCAGTGTATATCCAGGAAGGTGATGACAGCAGTAAGAGCCTAATCTGGCCAACAGAGTGCAGACTGATATTCCCCCAGCATGATTAAGTCTTAGACCCCTGGTATTTTCAAGCCTCTTTTGCTGTCCCCTCTCACTTTTCCATGCCTGCTGATTACCCCAGAAGATTCCTCCCTTGGCCAAGTGAGTTTTCTTTTAATTCTGGGACATTGCCTTGGTCCCATACTACTTCAGACAATGGCCTTTGTTACCAAAACCATGAGGGCAAGGAATGGCTGAGAATGATTCATACCTCACTGTTTCTGTTCTAATATTATAATATTAGATATGCAGATCTCTGCAAGCCCTTACATTTCCTCTACATTTTCCCACTGATTTCCTCCTTATTGTTACAGATGAACTGCTTGCATTGTAGCCCTGCTACAGGACTAGGGCTTAAAGGTATCCCTCAGTAAAAGAAAAGACACCCATACGTGCTTGTTTCCCAAATCCAAAGAGAACATCTAGGATTACTGAAACTTTTTCTTTTACTGTCACCTGCTGATTCTTTTCTCCAAAGTTCCCACTCCAACTCTCCAACTCAGTTGCTGAAGGAAGAGGTCAAAAGAGAAAGCGGATAGAATAGACGGGGGCAGACTCATAGTAACTCAGCAGATCAGACCCACAGGTGGCACAGGGAAGAGCAAAAGAAGGACAAACCTGGTATTTAGCCCAGCAGAGATAGGCAAGTTCATCTACCAGCCACTGTTGTATTTGATTAGCTCCTTCTTGGCTTCATCCTTCAGCCTTAGAGGGAAATGTGATCAAAAGGCCATGGTCTCATTGAGTAGGAAAGCATCTGCAGTAAGCAGCTGACATCTGGCCATCCCAGGAGTGCCCTGTATTCCCTTTCAGCCACCACTGCCCATCACCTGGGGGCTGGCTGCTCTAAGAGCAGTACAGAAGGGCATAAGACATCTATCTGATCAGCTTCCACCTGCCCATAGTTGGTTCTGGATCTAAGTACCCGCAGGGTCCCCAGCAGGAACCACACTCCAAGGGTGAAAAACAGAAAACAGATGCTCATATGAAACAGACCATCCCATCCAGGGGCATCCCAGGACATATTTATTAGTCAGGAGCATGCACCACAGCAAATCATGTCTCTCCTTCCGTATGGAAAAGCCTTTGATGGTTGGCTAGTAATGGCTAAAAATGAGGCAAACCCATAGCCCAGACAGGCTTTAGATATGCCAAAAAGATCCATGTGCTGGCAAACACACTATTCAGCTTGTTCATTTCCTGTATGTCGTTTGAAACAGTCAGAGCCCTTTCTCGCTATTTAGTCCTTTGAATGCAGAGTAAAATAAAAACAGAAGAAGAAACATGCAGCTAACAAAAGTCCCAAGCTCAGCACTTTGGGATGGACTTGAGAACAGGGAGAGCAGACAGAGGACCCCCCAGAGCTGGGAAAGACCCCACTTATAGCATATGTTCTACGTGGCCTGCTCTGTGGAGATGATAATAAATTCCTCTCTTGCCTGCACAGCTGTTGTTCACAAGGTCGGTTCCTTCCACCAGAAAGAGGACCTGACACAGCTCTTTCACACCCTTACAGACACAGGCAGTAGGTAGAAGCCTAGAAAAAAACCCCATGTGCCCCATAAAATGCACACACCTTCATGTTCTTTCAGGTGGACTCACATCACTGAGGAAATGTAGCAAGCTCTTCATCAGTCCAGACCCAAAGTCCATGTAGTCCAAGATGCTGTGTTTGAAAGGGCAAGAGAAAATTGGTGAACTTAAAAAGAGCATTAAGGAGCCTAGCGTCCCCTGCTTGCTTGTGGTGAAGTGTCTCTGGAGGATGTGATCTACATCCTGAATGTCATTCATTGTTTTAGGAAGATCAGTCACTGCACCTAATTTTGCCAGGGCATCCATTTCCCAAGATACTCACTTGGTAGTCTAACAACTATCTACCAAATTCAGCATGAATTTATTTTCCAAGCCTTTAGGTGAATGCTGCACACATATAAGATATTCTTTCAACCAGTTCATCCCATTTCACCAGCACCAGGTGCTTCAGAAGGTGCAAGAAATTTTGCAGCAGGCAAGTATGACAATCCACATCGACACCAACCACTTTGAGGGTGAAGATTGCACTCAGCTTTGAACTTAGCTCTTGGCCTCGCTGGCATCCTGTGCTGGGGCATACCAGAGGCTGTTTAGGTGATATTTAAAAGGCTGATTTCTTCCTGTGCATTTTGTCTGTGTTTCTTTTAACTTTAATGCCAAGACAGAAGCTCCTGATTCATCTTAATTAGGTTTTTATTAATTTTTAATTGGTTTTGCTACATCTGCTCTTGCCTCCTTCCTGAAGCAGCTAACCACCGTCTTCAGACATTCTGGTCCCTAGTGTTTCATTGTGATTCCTCTAATCCCCACCTCACAAGAAGTAAAACCTGCTTTGGCAGGAGACTGCAGTTTTCTATAGCATAGACATTAAAGTTGGCTGTCAAAACTCCTTTTACAGAAAAAGTAGTTAAAATAGGCATCAGAGGAAGAGTGATGTGACCTCTTGGAGATCTCTCCTGAAGGGGAACATGAATGCTAACCTCAGCAGGCACATTTCTCTCCATTGGCTGCAAGAGTTCAGGCGATGGGCTCAGGTGAAGATGACTTCTCTGTAGTTAGGTGAGATGAATCCTGGCCAAGATGCCAAGTCCAGCACAACAAGTAATCGACAAGATTGCACTGCTGGCTTCTAGCGTGATGCTGTATAGTCCCCATCACTCTCCATGTGCAGCTCACAGCTGCACAGGGAGCAGAAGTTTCTGTTAAGCTGCCTTCAATAAGCCCCAAGCCTTTTTCCAGAGCTCTTTTCAAGTGCTCCCAGTCACATGAGTATTTTGTGTTCCCCTCTAGTATATCCTACTTTGCATGTGCCACCAATTTAGCTCTATCTGCCATTGTATTGGTCCTCTGCCTGCTTTGCTCAAGTCCCACTGACGTGCCTCCCCCACTGAAGTACCAGGCTTTGACTAACATAAATAACTTCGTTGGTATTTAGACTTTTCAGTTCTTTACTCTCATTCCCCTTCCCAGGCTGCCAACATCTATGCTAAATGATACCAGACCTTGGCACTTCTCTGCCAACCCTTTTTCAGGGACAAAAATTTGCCTTTTTTTCTTGTTTATTGCCTTCAATCTCTTACCTAGCTTTTTGTTCATGGCTCCTCATCATGTGGCAGCCTTGTTTTCTTTAGCAAACACTTAACCAAGATCTTATCAAAGGCCTTTAATGGAAGGACGGTGGATGCTGGAATTCATATATTATTTTTTTCTTTTTTTGGGTACAGAAATCAGGTTGGAAATATTTAGATACAACTGGAAGATTAGTTCCCAGGGTGTATGCAATGCATTACAAGCCCATGAATAAACTACTTCTTATCTTAGTTACACTTGTGCAAACCAAGCAAATAAGCAAAAGCTTTATTAGTTTTGGTTGATTGCTTGGGCAGAGTTAGCATAACTGAAAAAAAAACCCCAAACCTACTACAAAAGCTTATGGTCTGAGCAGATATTTTATTATAAATATAACAAGTTGTTGTTATCAATAACAATTTTATTTATAAAGTCACCTTGTCCACTGCACTGGGAACACTATACACTTGCAAAAATCAGTATTTTGTTACTAAATTCACCTGTTAATAA
Source organism: Charadrius vociferus (assembly GCF_000708025.1). NCBI lineage: Eukaryota > Metazoa > Chordata > Aves > Charadriiformes > Charadriidae > Charadrius > Charadrius vociferus. Next base: position 1,135,468 of record NW_009648358.1, read on the forward strand.
TAGGCATTAACAGTGACCTGCAGAACCCAGTAAGAAGAGATGAGAATGAGAAAGAAAACTGGCAAATACAAAGACCTCATAGAAAGTGCAAAAAATATCTGGTATGAGATCTGTCACTGCACCTTTCCTTGCTGTTATTCTCTGCACAGAGCAAAACAAAGGAGGCGGGTAGGAGGAAACATGCAGGAAACGAAATAAGGGTGGTTGTAAGATGCCCCCAGAAATGGTAAGCAACCCCCAGGGGACCGGGAAGCGGCTGGTCTTCCTGACGCTGGCCTGTTTGGGGAGTGAGCTGCGGCGTCACCAGCCCTATCCGGACCCGGAGCTGAGAGACACTCCTGTCTAACACCGTTTCTGACAGCAAGACAGGGCGCCGTGTCCTGCGTCTTCCAGCCCAAGCGCTGAGGTGCCAAGACTACGTGGAACTTGCCCAAAAATTTATGAAGGAAGAATGAAGCTTAGGTCATATTCACGCGTGCGGGCCTTCTTTTGTTATTTTAACCCAGTTATCGAAGCAATGTGTTCCTGTTGATTTTTAAACCCTATTTTGTTTTGAAAAGGCCAAACTGTGGCGCTGGACGCATTGTCTGGTTACAGAGCTCCCAAGAGGGGGGAATTCCAGCTGAGATCCAAGTCAAACCAGCTCGGCACAATGAGTCATGTGGGGGACACAGGGGTTGGAGGCCAGGGATCCGGTTGGAAAGGGGTGGTCCCAGTCTGAAAGGATGGAGAGCGCAGGGCAGGGGTGCCCATGGAGAGGCTGCAGCAGGCACACTGGCCATGGAGGGGTCATACTGGCATGGGAAGATGGATACAGGCTCTTCTCCTAGCTCAATGCTGTGGCATGCCGATGTGACCAAGCCCATCACAGTGACAGGACTTTTCCCTTTTTCGACTGTGGTTCTGCAGCAGCCTCCAGACCCAAAATTGCCTGAGGACCTGGAAAACATGACATTCACTTGCTCCTGAGAGGTAACACCTAAGGGATGTGTCATCGATAACATGTCTGGAAAGCAGGAAAGCCCAGAGAGATGACTAGAGGAGCAGAATGGCTTCACAAAAAGTGAGCCTACAAAGAAAGGCTTTTGACCTATAGGATGGGGAAATACATATAGGGTCAGGGCTGGGAAACAGGTCTGAATTCAGCTGCATAAAAAAGGAGATAAAAAAGGAGAAAAGAGAGGTGGTTGGAATCATTCTGATGAGGAAAGAGAGTGGGAATTCCAAAGAAAGGAAAGCAGCAGGCAGAGGGCAGGCTGGGACAGAAGGAAGCCAAGGAGGCTGAAAGGGGTGAATAAAATGATGAAGCTGGGAAGGTCTTTCTGAATGAAAGAGGGAAGCTAAGATGGCTGGCCTGAGGCAGGGGAAGTCCTTCCCATTCGGTACACTACAGGAGGGGAACAGCCATCAGTCTCTGAAAGCTCCATCCAGAAAAGGGAACACAGAAATGCACAAAATGGAAAGGCAGGAGGGGATGGGGGAAAAGAGAAATCTGCATAGGGATGAAAACCATCCTTCGTTTATCCTGGATAAGCCATTTGTTGTTTATCCCTTAGGTCTCTTATTTTCCTCTCTCTAAGATATTTCTAGGTACCTAAAATGGTTGCTACAAGCATGTCATATCCTTACTAAAGTTCACATGGTTTCTCTGCACAGAGGGGACACAGGGATCTCAATATAAGGTATCTCCTATCAAAAGCATTTTTAGCTACCACGTGAAAATGCATTTAGCTCGCACCCGGCTAACATTTGGAGATTCCTTCAAAGACGAACTTTAGCTGTCCTAACTACTTCTGTATTCCTGTTTCCCTTATACCTATAGTCTGTCAGCAGAGATAAAGTCACTGAGAAAGAATATAGATTTGCTCCTTCAGAAAAGCCTTGTTTTTGTCTTATCAGTGAAATAAGCACATCCTGTGCGCAGAGACAAAAAAAAATTTAAAAAATCAAAGTTCCCTGAGTCCTTACTATTGGGCTAGACTGCTGGAGTATTATAAAATGGCTTAAGTAAATAAATAACATTGCATTGTCCAAAACCTCCTTTCTTGGAAAGCTTTGTATCCAACTCTTTATGCAGTAAAGGTAACATGAACATCTTCCTGGTCCTTTAAAATGTAGTGTATTACATTGCCATAAAAAATGTGGGGAAAAGATACTCCAAAATTATTCCAAATAAGGAAAATCTGAAGCATAATTTATTACAACCATAAATTCTCATGTAAATGTCAGCAGCCAGTAGATCCTGGACTTCAGTGATGGCAGCTCTCCTAGTCGGAAAGACACAGTGTTTAGTTTGAGGCTGTAAAAATGCTCGTCTGTAGCCTTTGGACAGCCAGTACCCAGAAACTGCCTCCCAGCCACAGAGAGAGACTCAAATGTGACAGATCCCCGTTAGGATTTAGTGCCACAGCAACCACCATCAACAGCAGGAGCAGTGGCACAGCAGGGTGGTCGGAGTGGGACACTGCGTGTCATCTCTCAAGGCAAACCTCAGGTTTCATCTGGGAAACCCAAGACACCTTTGCTATGGCAACCACGTGCCACTTCAGCAAGATAAGCCATCTCTTGGGTCAGGAGCCTATTGACTAAAACTGAAGGTTGCTTGCCACCCATCACTCCCAGGGCCTTTTGGATCCAGAATATCTCGAGGGACCCAGTTTGGAGAAGAGGGCTGGCTTGAACTCAACTCGGCTGCTCAGAGCGGAGGCGCAAGAGGAACAACAGGGCAAAGGCAAGCAGGGTTTTGAAGCGAGGAGCCAGGTTATGCCCTTGGGTTGACTCCTTGTGTGTTTTTTATTTGGTCAGGCCAACATTTTCCACCTGTGTTCCCTCCAGCCCAGAGGAGTTTAGTCCTTGTGCCCACGGCCATTTGCATGCCTTTCTCCTTAGCTCTGCTCTGCCCTTACCTCAGCCTGTTCCCTGGCGTGCCTGAAGCAGCCTTTGCCTCTGCAGCAGGGTAATTCAGATGCAAGGCAGGAGGTGATTTATGACATAAAGCAAAACCAAAGCTGGTCCTCAGAGCTTGTACTGCGTTCAGTTGTAATATGAACTGCCAAAAAAGCCTACCTTGGCTGACTCATATACACGTCTATCAAGGAGGGCCGTGATATTACAGCATCAAGAGCTGCTCATGGTTTTGCTAAGGCAAATACCTACAGACATGTCATAGGTAGAGATGCTGTTTATGTTTAAAAATAAAAATAGTTTATTAACAAGGATGCTATTCTTGTCCTCCTTTTCTCATTTCTCATCTCCTTAGCTTCAGGCTTTTTCTCTCTCCACCTCACTCTCAGTCAAATCTGAATCCCTTCCCTCACGCCTGGCTGCAGTTCCCTCTCCGCAAGCCCCGTACCCAGTCCCAACATTACACCTTCCCAGCAGTGGTGGGAAGGGTCAAACAGTGGGGCTGGCCCACATGCACAGCCCACAGCCCTTTCCCAGGGGTGACGCTGGTAGTGGCTTTGCCACCCCAGCTGTCCCTGTTTGCAGGTTGTGGCTAACCTGTTTTATAGGTGAGATGGCATCTTTTCAGCGATTGTCCTGGAGATGGTCTCCAGACACTTTGCATCAGCAAGGCACAATCTCTCTGGGGCTACTCAGCCAGCATTAGGGAATGCAGCCTGACCACACAGTATCATGCCATTGTCTTTGAAGCCAAATTCCTTGCTGATTACTCCTTTTTTCCCCAAAGCTGAATGTTTACAGGCAGTAAGTCTGCAATGCTCAGTTGCTATTTCAGTTCCTTCCCCACACACTGGAATGGTTGGGAATTTTTCAGCGGGTACCCTTTCGTGTTAGTAGGTGCACAAGACCATCGGGGAAGATGAGGCAGGCTGTATTTCTATTTGGTGTAAAGATGCCCAAAACCAGAGCAAAGATCCAGGGAGCATTAGGGACAAGAGGACACACTGTGAAGGTAGGTGATGTAGGGAACACCCTTTGGAAGGTTCTCCTCGGGCTTGGATGGGGCTCAGATGACATTTGGCACTCACTGAAAAAGGTCTTGTCTGAATCAGCCTATTACTCATGTCAACAGTTTGCTCATCACGTCAGCCCCAGGCCCTGCCGGGCCTGCAGGGCTCATATAAGCAGAAGAGTTGCTCCCCAGATCTTCCTATGGGAAAGAAAAGGCAAAGGTGCAGCTTTCGGGAAGAATTGGTCCCTAAACTCTAGAGGAATCATCAGGTACTTACAAACAGGTCTTGCCACTGTCTTTGCAGGATTGGCCTTTCCATACATTTAAAAGCTATACACTTAGATGTCATACCTCAGAAAAGAAAGATACATTGTTTTGATGATTATTCTAATTTCCAACCACCATATTTTAAACTCAGTCTCCTCAGAAAATGCGGGCAGCCTGAGCTAAGGTATTAAACTTTTTCTCCTTTCTTCTCTACTTCCCCTTTCTGCTTCCGTCTAGGGTGGCTCTGCCTGCTTCAGCCTTTCTTTTGATTTTTAAAAACACAGATGTAAGCAGATAATGAGGCCACAGGAGGAGAATCCTTCAGGATGTCTTGTTTGGTTTGGAAATATTTAAATGTCTGCTGCATTTCCTTTGAGCACAAGGCAGGAGTCTGCAAAAGTGCACTGCTCCTTCTGCTACCCACGGCACTGCTAGGGGTGGGAGAGTGTGCGTGCATGTAAGCATATGTGTGCATGGGACGGTTCCTAATCTTTTCAGCATGGCTCTTTTTCCTGGGATAATGTGAAACATTTCTCTAGGTCACATTTCCCTGGAGGAAAAAGATTTTAACTCTAGTAATTCAGGTGAAGCTCGTTCTTTCTAAATAGCCTGCCAGTTACACACGATTGCAGCAGATTCATAACTTTCTAAATAACGATGGCTTGCAGAGTGATTTTTTGTGGTTTGGATAGGTTTAACTGTTAGTTGCCATTATGGATGATGGTTGGTTCTTGTAGATTGAGGGATCGCAATGAAGATGAAAATTTTATTGTTGTGTCATATACAAAGGGGTGAGTGGCTATTGGATGAAATACATGGTGAGTCAGGATTGAAGTTAATCTACCAGCTTTACTGCCAGGGTGGTACAAAGCAGTTGCCCAAGAGATCACAGAATCACAGAATGGTCAGGGTTGGAAAGGACCTCTGGAGATCATCTAGTCCAACCCCCC
>NW_009648358.1:1142289-1194124 GCF_000708025.1 Charadrius vociferus
ACTGGCCTTCACATCCCTCACCAGGTTCAATTCCAAGGCTGCCTTGACTTTCCTCGTTTCATCCCTGCATACCCTGACGGCGTTCTTATACTCATCCCAAGCGGTCAGCCCCTTCTTACATCTATTGTAAACTCCTTTCTTCGACCTGAGCTTTTTCAGAAGGTCCCTGCTCAGCCATGCAGGTCTCCTTCTTCCCTTGCCTGATTTCTTGCTCTTCAGGATGCACCCATCCTGAGCTTGGAGGAAGCGATGCTTAAATAGTAGCCAGCTCTCTTGAGCCCCCTTACCCTCTAGAGCTGTCTTGCATGGGATTTGTCCAAGCAATTCCTTGAAACAATCAAAGTTAGCCCTCCTGAAGTTTAAGGTTTCAACCCTACTTGTAATTTTGTGTATACTGCACTTAATCCTGAACTCTATCTTCTCATGGTCACTGCAGCCCAACACAGAAGATCGTAAGACAAAAAAAGAAACCTTCCTCATTTTGCTCCATGAAGTTAAAACTGCGTGTTGTTGGCTGCTCTTAACTTTTCGCTGGCAAACACCTCGTGGCCTGGCTACCATGGATATGGCCTGGGAGGAGGTGGAATACAGCTCTCATTAAAAGGCAAGGATCAGAAAAGGACACGTCATCGCAGGCAAACATGCACAGAAGAACAATGGCTTATACCACAGACGAATAAATAGTATTTGGGGGCTTTTCATAAGATATGAAAAGTCAGTCACATGCTAAGCGTGCTTTTCCTGACTTAATCTAAAGATAGCTGAGGTCTACAGAGAATATTAAAAATAAAAAGCTGCACACACAAATATTCAAAGGAAGTGGCAGTATTCACTGCAAAACATGCAGTGACATTGCAAAACATGAAAGATCACTGCTAGAAAGAACTGTGACATTGCAAAACATGAAAGATCACTTGTTGGCTTCACTAATCACATTTGGACTTTACACTTCGAGTTTAGAATATACCTATCGATACAAAGAGTGATAGATTAAATTTGCAATAAATAAGTAAGAAGAAATTACAGTCTGATCCAGGAAATGTAATGAACATGAAAATACCCAAACTGTGAAAAATGATTGTGAAATTTTGAAGTGATTTGTTTGGATTTTCAGAAACAAGATTGTTTTGAAGAAGCATAAATTACAAATACTATTGCACACTGACATTGCTCCACGTACACTATCCCAACATGTGCATTTAAGTCTCACTTAACTATGATTTTTTCATGTGCACTTGAAAATAACTGTCTTTTATTGCCCATACCTTTTTATGTCATTTTAATCATTGCATACTGACATATCAATGGGTTTTGTACCCGTTGTAAAAAATTCTCAGCTTCCTTATTTAGCTCACATAACAACAAGCTTTTCAAAACAAACTACTGGAAGGATGAAAACCTTTCAAATGTTTTAATTTAATCTCTAAGAAGACAATAAATGTGAGGAAATGTTTTTAACATAACTTATTGTATCAGTGGAGACTGTAGTGTAAAGAGCATTTTTTTAAATTTCAGTTTGTTGTGTCAACAGCATCTACCCTGCTGTTAAAAATAGTAGTACTAATACAAGTTTAAAGCAGGATACCATGAACTGCACTCTACAACCACAAATGCATTCCAGAGTATTGTTTCTAGTAAACATGTGTCGTGGGTTTGTCCTGCGGGCAAGCCAAAGAGTGGGATAAATCCATCTACTGAGGATGGACATTAGATGTGAGCACAGCGAACACACATACACAAGCAAGCATACACACACACACACACACACATATAAAAGTAAATATTTATTAAATGGATGTCTCAGTGTCAGCCCTGCTCTGTATGTTGACATGATCCAAGTCTAGAAGCCACAGCTCAAAACAAAACAACCTATGAATACTTGACCTGGAAACAGTGAGAAATTTTTCTGCAGTTCACTGATCTTCTAATGTTTAACCCTTACCAAGTTCCACTTCTGGCTTCTGGGTGAATGTCTGGGACAGAGCTTGAGTGGCAGAAAGTGAGATATGATATAATTATGTATCTCCAATAGACTAACTACCTTAGGGGAGCAGGGACAGATGAAGTAGGATGTGTTCTGAACAAGTGGAGAAACAACTCACACAGCACATGCTGCTCCCAGAAGGGAAAAAAGAAAGAAAACCTTTGAAACGGCAAAGATTCTTACATTCAAATTACTCCTTTCCAAGTCTGTAATTTCTCAGCTAGGTCAAAACAGAAAATGAATGATTACTGTTACAACTGGCATACACTCTGCACTTTGGCTGCATTTAAGATACACAACATTTTCCAGAGAATCATGTCGGATAATTTGTCTTGTGTATTTTAAGCCTTTTTCACATGTCCTGAAAGACATAAGCAATAAAATACCTTAAGGAGTGCAGTGGCTGAAGAGGGGAGGCAGCGTGGGCCCAGTGTCAGGGCACCCGGGTGCTTTTCCTTGCTGCGCTGCCCATCTATCATACGACTCCAGATGGGTTGCTTACACCAATACTCCCCAGCTTGGCTGCCGAAAGTTCAAAATCGCTTTGGCAAGAGTAATTTCCAATGTCAATAGTACTGTTTATCTTCACACAGAAAAAAAAAAAATAAAAAAGTAACTGCAGCTAGACACCTAAGTGCAGATTGACAGGCAGAAATAAGCACTGTGATTTGCAGAACTAAGCTCCCACAGTGTCAGTGTATGGCACTGTACCTGCTTGCATATTTGTGCCGCCTACCTTGCATAGCTTTAGACGGTCAGTGTAAGGAGCAAGGGTCCTCGAAGGAGTTTCACAGCAGGAACCGCACTTAGGTTCTCAGAGAACCCCATGTTCACAATGACCCAGGCCGGTCATCTGATGTAAGGCGCTCTCACTCCTTGCCCAGGCTACTTTCTTATGGAAAACACATCATGAGGATGAAGTATTGAGGACTAAGAAGGGCTCTCACCTTGTGTTGAGTCTGGGTGGTCACACGCACATACAGGAAACTGGATGGCACTACTGAGTTCTCCAGAGCAGACAAAAACTTGAGGGACCTGACAGATGTCATTGTGAGGCCACTCTTGATAATCTTGGAAAGGTCATGGCAACTGGGGGAAATTCCTCAACACTGGAAAAAAGTGAGGTCCACTGCCAGATTCAAGAGGGGCAGTAAGGATGATTTGGAGAACTACCGGATAGTCAGCCTCACTTCGATCCTTGGGAACATAATGAAGCAAATCATCCTGGAAGCCATTTCCAAACACATTAAAGACAAGAAGGTGATTGAGAATATTGTGTGGATTTCTGAAGGGGAAATCATGCCTGACTGGCCTGATGGCCTTCTACAACAAAGCGACTAGCTCGATGGCTGAGGGGAGAACAGTGGATTTTGTTTATCTTGACTTTAGCAAAGCTTTTGGTGCTGTCTCCTGTAACATCCTCATTGGGAAACTGATGAAGTACGGGCTAGATAAGTGGACAGTGAGATGGAGTGAAAACTTGCTGGACTGCCAGGTCCAAAGTGTTGTAATCAGCAGCACAAAGTCCATCTGGAGTCCAGGGACTAGTGGTGTGCCCCAGGGGTAAATACTGGGTCCAATGCCATTAAACACTTTGATTTAATGACCTTGATGGTGGGAGACAGAGTGCACCCTCAGAAAGTCTGCAGATGATATAAAGCTGGGAGTGGTGGCCAATACACCAGGCAAGTGTGGTGCCATTCAGAGGGACCTCAACAGGCCAACAGGACTCTCGTGAAGTTCACTAAAGGGAAGTGCAAAGTCCTGCTTGTGGAGAGGAATAACCCCATGCACCAGTACAGGCAGAGGGCTGACCAGCTGGAAGTCAGCTTTGCCAAAAAGGATCCAGGGGGTCCTGGTGGGTCCCCAGTTGCCCATGGCCCAGCAATGAACCCAGGTTGAAAAGGTCAACAGCATCCTGGTTTGTACTAGGAAAAGCATTATGATCCTTCCCCTCTGTTCAGCACTGGTGAGACCTATGGGAAGTACTGGGCCCAGATCTGGGCTCCCCTGTACCAGAGACATATGGACATAATGGACCATGTTCATTAAGGGACCACAAAGATGGTGAAGGGCCTGGAGCATCTGTCATATGACAAGAAGCTGAGAGAGCTGGGACTGTACATCTTAGAGCAAAGAAGGCTCAGGGGCATGTCATAAATCTATATAAATACCTGAAAGGAGGCAGTAAGGAAGATGGAGCCAGACCCTTCTCAATGGTGCCCAGTGACAGGACAGGAGGAAATCAGTACAAACTGAAATACAGGAAATTCCATTTAAACAAAAATTGTCCCGATGGAGGAACTTCAGCCACCCCGACATCTACTGGAAAAGTAGCACGGCAAGCTGTAGGCAACCCAGGAGATTCCTGGAGTGCATTGAAGATACCTTCTTAAGCCAGGTAATAGGCAACCCCACCAGAGGAAAGGTGATACTGGACCTGACATTCACCAATGCAAGTGAGCTAATTGGTGATGTCAAGATTGGAGGCATTGGTGGAGTTTGCAGTCCTAAGGGATATGGGTCAAGGGAAGAGTAAAGTCGGGACCCTGGATTTTAGCAAAGCAAACTTCCAGCTCTTCAAGGAGACAAGGGCCCCCTGGGAAACTGCCCTCAGGGGCAAGGGAGCAGAACAGAGTTGGCAGATCTCCTTTTAAGGCCGAGGTACTCAACAACTTTTTTCCTCAGTCTTCACTGGCAACCTCTCTCTCCACACCTCTCAAGTGGATGGACTGCAAGGCAGGGACTGGGGGAGAAAAGTCCCTCCCACTATATGAGAAGATTAGGTTTGTGACCACCTGAGCAACCTGAACATACGGAAATCTATGTGACCAGAAAAGATGCATTCCAGAGTCCTAAGGGAATTCGTTTATATAGTTGCCAAGCCACTCTCCACGATATTTGAAAAGTCAAGGCAGGTGAAAGCCCTGGTGACTGGAAAAAAGGAAACATTGCACCCTTTGTTAGAAAGAGCAGAAAAGAGGTCCCTGGGAACTACCAACCTGTCAGCCTCACTGCTGTGCCTGGGAAGATCATGGAACAGATCCTCCTAGAAGCTATGCTAAGGCACGTGGAGGATAGGGAGGTGATTCGAGACAGTCAGCATGGCTTCACCAAGGGCAAGTCCTGCCTGACCAACCTAGTGGCCTTCTGTGATAAATACATCAGTGGACAAGGGAAGAGCTATGTCATCTATCTGGACTTCTGTAGGTCCTTTGACACGACCCCCCACAACATCCTTCTCTCTAAATTGGAAAGGTATGGATTTGATGGGTGGACTGTTTGGTAGATGAGGAATTGGTTGGATGGTTGCATCCAGAGGGTAGTGGTCAAGGGCTCAATGTCCAGATGGAGATCAGTGACAAATGGTGTCCCTCCGGGATCCATACTGGGACCAGTACTGTTGAATATCTTCATCAATGACGTACACAGTGGGATTGAGTGCACCCTCAGCAAGTTTGTGGACAACACCAAGCTGAGTGGTGAGGCTGACATGCCTGAGGGATGGGATGCCATCCAGAGGGACCTGGACAGGCTCAAGTTGTGGGCTCGTGTGAGATTCATGAGGTTCAACAAGGCCAAGTGCAAGGTCCTGCACCTGGGTTGGGGCAACCTCCAGTGTCAATACAGGCTGGGGCATGAAGTGATTGAGACCATCCCTGAGGAAAAGGACGTGGGGGTACTGGTGGATGAAAACTGGACATGAGCCAACAATGTGCACTTTCAGACCAGAAAGACAACCGTATCCTGGGCTGCATCAAAGGAAGCATCTCCAGCAGGTCGAGGAAAGTGATTCTGCCCCTCTAGTCTGCTCTAGTGAGACCCCACCTGGAGTACCGCATCCAGCTGTGGAGCCCTCAGCACAGAAAAGACACGGACCTGTTGGACCGGGTCCAGAGGGGCCCACAAAAATGATCAGAAGGCTGGAACACCTCTCCTGTGAAGGAAGGCTGAGACAGTTGGGGTTGTTCAGCCTGGAGAAGAGAAGGCTCCAGGGAGACCTTACTGTGGCCTTTCAATACTTAAAGGGGAGCCTACAGGAGAGATGAGAACAAACTTTTATCAGGGCCTGCTGCGATAGGACAAGGGGTAATGGTTTTAAACGAAAAGAGGGTAGATTTAGACCAGATATAAGGAAGAAATTCTTTACTGTAAAGGTGGTGAAACACTGGAACAGGTTGCCCAGAGAGGTGGTAGATGCCCCATCCCTGGAAACATTCAAGGTCAGGTTGGACAGGGCTCTGATCTAGTTGAAGGTGTCCCTGATCATTGCAGGGGAGTTGGACTAGATGACCTTTAAAGGTCCCTTTCAACCCAAACTATTCTATGATTCTGTCATGATTCTATGATTCTATAAGAAAAAAAACATTTTTTTACTATGAGGGTGGTCAGACACTGGCACCGGCTTTGCAGAGGTGCAGTGGATTCTCGATCCTCGGAGATATTCAAAACCAGACAGGATGTGACCCTGAGAAATTTGCTGCAGCTGATCCTGCTTTGAACACAGAGGGCTGGAATAGACAGTCTCCAGAGCTGCGTCCCAACTTCAGCTGTTCTGTGATCCTGTGACCCCTATGATCATTTTGTCTAATCTCTTGCTAGAGCAGGCCACAGAATTTCATTCATGGCTTCCTCATACACACAAGTCAGATATGCTAACCAAAAAAAAGCATCACTTTTAGACACGCACCTGGACTGCGGTGTAAGATTTCAACTAGTGGTAAATCTGCTATACCCTTGATGAAGTTATCTCTCCAGTATTAAGAAGCCACCCTTCTTCCCCTTATCTAATCATCATCTTCCAGCATTGATAATTAACAGCTACTAATTTAAAATTTCTGTGAATGAAATTAAGCCCTCATTTCTGCTTGTGCAAAAATACTGCATTCGCTGAGTTCAGTCCAAGTACAGTTGACTTAGACTTTCCAGACTCTTCTGAGGGGGACACATGACAAAGAATTGGGGCCAGATTGCTCTTTCAGACTGGTGTGAGTTAAGAAGGGGGCAACAAACTGCCAGACATGAAAGCCTGCAGAGGGAAGTTGATAAGCTGAGTAAGAAGGTACTGTTTTCAAGATGCTTTTCAAAGTAAAATTATCCTCTCACTAATTAAATGACTACCCAGAGGCTGGCAGAGTTTGCCTGTTTGAGATGAACCTCAAGGGTGGGTGGCTGAAACCCTTCCCATGCAGTTTCCCCTGCAAAGCCTTCCTCTCTCTCTTTTAATGCCGCCAAAAATTTCTTCCACTCAGTTATTGCAGACCTGGAGCCTCTTGCAGAGAGTGAAATTCCAGCTAGATCCTGTGCTCTGATGATGTACTTAAAGATTAGAAAATAACTGTATAGACTGTGTAATCCACAAGCAAGTTTACCTGCCTTAAGAGCTATCTATGTAAATTTTCCCACTCATCAGAAAGGTTACCTCAGCTATTTGGAAGTACGATGTTTTAACATATTTTTGTGACATAAAGGCATACCCTAATACACTGCTGAAATTATTACAATAGGAGCTCACATTTTCACTTTTTAAAGTGCACTGTAAAACCATGACTTCGTATTTCTACTGCTCTGCCATCCTGGTTTGGCTGGTCTCTAATCCCTACCACAATACTAATTTTAGCTAATCATCATCATCATTATTCTTTAAATAAGACCACACTAACCAAAGTGGTGAGGGAACGAAGTACATAATTTCTTTTGTAGCCCAATATCTCCATCTTATGGTCATAGCATGTATAAGTACTAAGCTTTTCGGTTTTCATTTTACCACGTCTCTTAATGGAGACTTCTGTCTAGCAGGTAAAACACAGTTTAGTATTTTATCTGAAAGAGGTGGGATGTTTTTTTCAAAACTTTTAGGATTTTGAACAGGATGTTACTGCTGAATCTTTTTTCTGAGGGAAAGGGTAGTATAAATTACTGGTGATGGATACAGTGCTAGCCAATGCTCTTCAACACCAGTGCTGCACCTCATAAGAAGACAGAAGCTATACAGTCATTACCTATCCATCTAGGTGTCAGGTAAACCATGGATTTTCACTATGGTGTTCTTCCTCCCCCTCCCCCAGAATTCCCAAGGGAAAATTAAGTCATGCAATATTAATAGTATATTTTCATTAATGCTTGGAATCAAGGTCATAGGGGACCAGGCAAAGTCAGAAACGGATACATAGCTAAGCTCTGTATAGTGAATGGTCTATATATGCTTTACAGCTGTCCCAGCTTGGCTGCTCATGATCTGCACAGCCTAGAAAGACCCAACAGAGCAGACAACAGCAGAGACCTGGAGGCAACAAGCTTGGCAGGAAACAGCTGCTGGTAGAGAGACGTGATAGACAGCAGCACTGATTGCTCTCTCAGAAATGCGCTCCAGATGGTGATATGGCACGCTGTGGTTCACTGAGAGCAACTTTGTTTGTATGGGGCTAGAATATCAACTCCTGCCTTCACCGAAAAAAAAAGGGTATGAATATGCTGAGGCCTCAAGATCAGATGGGAGTAATGAAATCAGACTAGCATACCAGCTGGACTATGTCCTGGGAGATATGCACTACACATCAACCATACCTCTATTAGTGATGGAATTGATAGTACACCTCTTCTGTTACACGATATCCCTGTTCTGGCACTGAATGGCAGCACCATTTGATTTCCTGCAGAGGAGAAAGAAAACCCCAGTGATATTGAGCCTAGCTAGCCTCAAAACATCAACTATTTTATTTACCCATCTATGCCAGACTTGGCACAGAGCAGGTCAGAGAATGTGCAAGTAAGTTATACTTTCAGGAACACCAAAGAAAACCAATTCCTACCTCAAAAGTTTCCTCTAATCAGAGAACCAGGCAAGCAGCAAACTCTCCTTTGCTTACATTGTCCACTTTGGACTGCTGCCTCTTCACTTAATTTTGAACAGCTAAATCTGCTAACCGCACAGCATCTCTTCCCAAGACCAAACATTTCCTCACAGACTAGAAAAATTAACTCAAAAGTCTATATTTATCAATACCACCTGGAAAAATTTGCAACAATGGCACATTTTGGTGTGGAAAAAACTAATAATCTGATGGTTGTTAAGCATTTTTTGTCAGTCTTAATGCAGTCTAATGACAACGGGAAGTAAACCATTGCCCATCCAGCCTGTCTACCCACTGCAGCTCTTCTGTTTGGTCAAGTGAGAATCTGTCACTAAGTATATTGCCAGTACTGCCTCTAATAGTTTAGAATGGATATGATGCTCCCATAATACTCAACTGTTGTCTTTTGAAAGAAGGTCTAACTTTTTTCCAAGGTGTTCTGGTTAAGTTTAATCCAAGCACCGTTGCAAAAGGAGCACTGAGGGAAATTGCATCGTAAGGAAGCACACAGATTGCTGCTCTCATATAGTGATTGTATGGGCTCAGGAACGGGAAACGCTCTGTAATTGGGATGTTAGACATGTGCTTCTATATTTAAAATAGCACCCAAATACTGAAAACCTATGCAGTATAAATCACATTGAATTGAAATCTGCCCAATCCCATGTAAGCAGGAGACACTCCAGAATAATGGGGTCCCATGATGCATACCGTAGACTAAGGGACCACAGCCAGAAGATGCAAGTGGCGTATACCTGTCATCAGCAATGCAGTCTTTCCTCTAAACTGAGACATCACTACCCAGTCTATATAAACAGAGTGAAGGCAAAGCGAAGGAATGGGAAGCCATTACTTCATACTTCACTTTGTTCTGTATTTTTCAAGTAAAAGTAAATCAAAGCAGTCTTTATTTAGTCCAATATTAAAAAAAACCCGACATTGGTTTTGTCGGCTGGAATGAACTCATGGCGGGTGCCAGAATTTGCTCCTTTTCCAGCCCTCTGTACAGCAGGTTGGGTTCCCACTGCTCTGAATGCCAGTTTAGGACCATGCAGCCAGGGCAGCGTGGCAGTCCAGGTGGGACCTTCTCACTCAAGTCACTCTTCATCAGGTACCTGTGGTCGACTAATAATTTCTGGTCATGGAACCTAGAGTGGCTCACACTGTGTCTAAAACTGCACTTGGCCACAGTCAGGAGTAGAGCTGAACCATTGCAAGACTCCTTCTTAAATGAGAACAAAACAAGACGCTCAGATAACACCAAGCGGAACAGAAATAAAGAAAAGTGGATCTAAAAAAATATGAGAGGCATGAGAGAAGGACAACTGTGTTACTGGTGTTCCTCAGTTGTAACATTGGCAAGTCATAACATGGTGCTAAGTTGCAAAATCAGCTCACCTCCTTCTACAATCCACACATGTGCCACAATCACAAAATAAATCATAGCTGCTACACCTACACAATTAAGCAAAATGCTTCTGCTTGTTTTCCAGTATATCAGTTACTGAAAGGAGGTAATGGCTGTTTACCACTGGGAGAAAACCTGAAACATTAACTCTCTTTTGCCAAGGTACGGGCTTTGAACAAAGACACCAACCACCTTTCTCCGATTGCATCAGTAAAAACAGGTAGCTGAACTTCCTGATAGATGGTGATGATCATGATCCCTTTCCCAAATTAAATCTGATTTTCTTAATTCACTATCCAGAAGTTTCATCTGGACCCCATAACAATCCTGCTTTCTCCCTGCGACGTCAGGAAAGATTTTGCAGAGTTTGTAAATGGTGGCTAATAGAGGCATACTGCAGTGCAAGACAAAGCCCAGGAGAGTGAGTTTTAAGCTTGCAGTAGGGTAATGCCCGCATTTAATCACTGCACTTTTCCTTCTAAGCCTAGGAAAGTTGTTCACAGAGTTTCTGATCTGAATTGAAGAGTTCTTAAATAAAGGTCTCTTCCAGTTTCTTGTGGTTCTTTACTCTTGGATCGCCTATAGCATCCCCACAAAAACGCTCATGAGTGCTACCTTCACAACTTGAAGGGGATTAAGAATGCTGCTTCTCAGGAACAGTGGACTTTAAATTATCACCGTGGAGATAACAGAGCTGTGGAACTGCTGTATCTACCAGTACTTGCAGTGTCATAGTTAAGTCCTTTCCCAAGTTATCAACAGATAAAGTTGCAGCCCATGAGTCTTCAATATACTTTGCATATCTGTTCACACCGCCAAAATGATGCTGTCATGGCAGATATATCCTCCAGAGTAAAAATGGGTGTGTGATCAAGTATATATGCATGGGATATTCCAGTGAAGTTATCTCAGGAACCAGAAAAAAAAAAAAAAATGTTTTCATACAGAATAAACATCCCTGCACCTGCTCCGGCACTGGTGGCAGCAGGATTCTGACGGATGCTGCTTTGCTCAGAAGAGTCAAAATGTGTTATAGTGCTGCTTGTGATTTCAAAGACTTTTAACTTCATATAACATAGAACTTTCTGGACATTTCACTGGTGATACTGAAATTTGTCTTGCAATGGTAAAAAAAAGTAAATAAATAACATAGAAAAGGTCCATTTTAAAGTAGGTGTGTAACAAGATTCCAAACACCCACAAATTCTTGCTATTATAGAGAAGATGTAACTTCTGTTCTACTGAATAAATAAGGGATCTAGGGAAAGCGCAGTAGAATTGTTGGGACGCCTTTCTTCAAAGAGGTCTTATGGACCCAGTAAAACATATTTGTGGAATGAGATTAAAACTGCTCCTTCAGTTCACAGTACATTTTAGAGAATATTGTGTGTGCATCATACTTAAAGAAAATGCAAAGGATGCAAAACACAAATAAATCCAAGGAATGTGCCCATGTTCCAGGAGCAATCTCCATAATACCCATGAATGCGAGAAGGCATTGCTTTAACAACCTCTGAAGAAGCATTTACATAAAAGCCTTTCCCCAGGGAAAAGCAACATCAGCAGGTAACTCTGAAGCGCGGGGGACATGGCCACACACTGAATCAGCAGGGGCATGCAGTTCAGCGTTCACAGGTTTCTCCGGACCTTCATTTACAATAATGAGGATAGGATCAAGGCAGACTTGCCTTCCAAAGAGAGGTTTTGCTGAGTGCTGGTATATATCCAGGGCTGAATCTGCTCGGCTTTTCACGTGACAGTTGCTTCTGAAGTCACAGCATTGCACTAGTCCCGGGGCAGAGGGGACCAGCCGGTGGCTCTGAGCACTGCCAAGCGCAGCCTCCCAGCAGCACCACCGGGCTGCCCATGCAGTCTCAGCTCTTACCCTAGCCACAGGGCACGGGTCCAGTGAGGAGCTGCCTTTCTGTAGGGCCCTCGGGAGCAGTAGGAAGAAGACCCCGAAGAACTGGGATCCATAAGTCCTTATCTTGCCTTTGCCTGCAGTGGGGAAATGGACCGCTTTGCCCTGCCACCTGGGCACATCCGCTTGAGTCCCCTTGGCTGACTCAGCTAGTGGTGAGCTGTCAGCAGGGCACAGGCTCTTCTTTTTGCTCCCACCCTCTCCGTCCCCACGGTCACTTTCCCAAGGGTGACTCTTACTCGAAGGCTGGAGAGCGGGCAAAAAGGCACCATGGTGACTCTGGGAGACTTACAGCAAGCAAGCTGTAAAGAAACACACATAGCTCAGGATGTATACAAAGGATTTTTCAGAAATATCATTCAACATAGATTTTGAGGTTCTTTAATGGGACCTAAAGCAACTGGCATTCCATTTCCACGCACCTCGTGTGTGTTTTGCATTAAGCATTAATCATGATCCTTGAATATTTAGGCACAAAGAATTCATGTGTTTTCTGACACACGTGTTGATGTTGGATTTATAGTTAAGATATTCCAAAGATTAAGTGCTCCCCTTAGTGTTAGCAATTTAGAAGGCACATAGCTATTTCCTCTCGTCTAAATATGTGATGATGCAACAGCCAAAATAAATACCCCCAAACACAGTCAGGTTGCAGTGCCCATAATACCAATGAGACACAGCTCTAATATAAGTAAAATACTGCTTATAGGGGTTTGGCTGGATTAGCAAGAAGAAAAAAAATGTAAGAGTAGATCCAATATACACTCATAATCCATTGCCCAGGAACAGAGATAATTGGAATTTAATTTGAGGAATTTCGCAAAGAGGTGTCTTTAAATTAGAATTATTAAATACAAGCAACATAATTACTCTCATAAAAATAAATTGATTTAAAAAAGCATTATTATTACTGAGTTATTAGACCTAATCATATTTATAAAGCACTGAAACTTTGCCTGCTGCCCTTACAGAAACACAATACTAAGCAAAAATCAAAAGTTATGCCTCAGCCCAAAGAATCCCCAGCTTGGACCATCTAGGACTTTCTCCACGTGAGAGAAACTCCTGCTTGGAGCAGGGCCTCTGCACTGGGAAGAATTTGCACCCTTTAAACTTTTCTGCCGTGGAGTGTGACTGGCATATCTGGAAGAGAAGTAGGGAGGATGGGAAAATATTACAGTATCTGGGGTGATGGCCCATGTGGTGCAAAACCCCAGTGACCCAGCTCCAGCCACTCTTTCACATGCAACTCCAGGGAATTAATCAAGCCTTTTTTCCTCCCTTGCTTCTCAATGTCTTAAGGGATATCTATGGCACAGGCAAAAATCAGCACCACAGAGCTTGGTGTTTCAGAAAAAGGGGTAATGGCAGCTATACCAAGTGTGAAAGCAATGGTTGTACTGGTTTTGTACTGGCTTCACGCCATCAAATAAGGTGGAATTGCTCCTCACCAGCCTCAAAGAGCAACTTTCAAATGGTTGCATTTTATGGAATAGGTGGGCTTTCAAGAAGTGATTTGGAGAAGGAAATGGAGGGCACTGACACACATTAATCAGAAGGCAGCATGGAAAGGGGCCCCAAGGCAGGAGTGGAGAAAGCAGACAAAAGGAACAGTCATGGCAGATCACCAAGAGCAGGAAAGAACGCAGCAGAAGTAAAAGCACTGTTTTAGGTAAGGTATAAAATGCGAAGGGCTTAAGGAGTTCAAACACCTCTGGAGGGAAAAGAAGAGATGAAGACAGCGCAGAGACGCAGAGCCAAGGAGACCGGGAATGAATGGTACAAGGTGGCAAGCTGCCGGCGGGGTTTGGAACAGACCGAGAGACTGGGAGCAAAATGGGCTGAGCCCAGAGATTGGGATGTGACAACTGGAGCAAGAAATGACGAGAGAAAGGCTTCAGGTGTTGGCAGAGGGGACAGTAGGAGACTATTCCTGTTGGAGCACTAGGGAGGGAAAGCAAACACAATTTAGGGCAGTCCAGAAGGAAGTGGAAAGAGAAAGCTCTTTCATGTGTTTCATAATGTCACTTAGCCATTTAGAAATGTTCCTACTCCGTTTAAAGGGAAGGAAAAATAAGGAAGCAAGAATGCCAGGGTAAAAAGAGAGACAAAGAAATAATTCAAGATTAGAAGAGCTCAAATCAAGTGCAGAAAGGGGCTAATGGAAGAAAAGATACACATATACATGGAAAAGACTTAGAAAAGAGAAAGACCTTTTGAATGGGAGAAATAGAGTTACAGTGGAAGGCTTATGGGACATGTTAGATTCTTGCCTCCTCTCTGCCACTAGATGCAGCCCATGCTCTTAGCTGCATGGGCACAGGGCAGTCGAATGGCTGCAGGTACCTGAGCGTGCCCTTACCACTCCTCTTTCTGTAGGTGGTGGCTAGCCCAGCTCCACTTAGGAGCCGAGCTGTGGCAGAGGCTGTATGTCCTAAATGCCCACCAAGGTTACCCAAGCATGCTGCTAAGCACTGAAAACCAAAACCAAAACCAAAACCAAAATGCAAACCCAAATGGATTCCAACACAGCCACTCAGTTGGCTGGAAACTCTAGGCCAGGTCTTCAGCTCATATAAGCTGGCGTAGTTCCACAGACATAACCAGAGATGCTTTGACTCACAGCAGTGACGAGGAGCTGCTCCTGTGTTCCCATCATTTTCAGGAAAAAGTATGTGCATTTCTTTTCTGTGAACAGACTATGAGCCCAGACCCTCAGCGAGAAGCAAACTAAGCACTGTATTAACAAAAGAAACCTCCCACCAGCAATTCGATAATATAAATTCCATATATTTTCAAGTCTTTAAAATAACAACTGGATGCAAGATTCTCTCCAAATCCTGCTGTATCTCCCTCCATCCCCACTTTGCATTTTCACTCCCAGACAGGGATGGGATCTTGACAGTCATTGTACTTCATTTTTCATTTTCAGTTTTCTGATTTCAAGCATATGTTTTTAAAAGTAACCTTTTTGGCATCCTTCTATAGTCAGGCTTAATGGCCTGTTTACATTTTCATTTATAATGTTTCTCTATCTTAAATGAGCAAGACAAATAGCTCTGTTGTACAATGGCTTTCATTTTATAGTGGTTGTGTGTCACTTTATATCAGTGCAAATGCAGATGTGCTCTTTCTTCAGGAGTTTGAAACTGAATAGCTGGTGCACATCTGTTTAAATTTAATTTGAACCTGTAGCTTCCAAACTGAGAGTAAAATAGAAAAAATAAAGAATCTTTTGGTGTTTTTTAAAGCAAGTAGAATAGCAAAATTCTCTTCTGTTTCTTATTCCCTTATATAACTATTAAATCCCCCAGAGTTTCATGAAAGTCTTTCTGAAATCAGTTACTTTCATTCCAGTATTTCAGTTTTCTTTATCTTTCTCTCTTCTTAGAGCTCTGTTATGCCATATATTCTTCTCCCAATGTGCATTATATTAATCACTCTGTCCAACAAAAATGTAAAATCTAAAATCTAAAATGTAATCCCCCTCCCCCCCAAAAAAAGTTGTGAATTTTAATGTTTAAAATCCAACCTAGCAAACAGCAAAGCTCATTTTCCAAATTGGTGACTTGGAAGCAGCCCAATAACATTACAGCTAGTTCCTGCAGCCCTAGCTGCGGCGGGGAGCTCCACTGGGTTTGGGAGCAATGGGAAGACAACATACCCTCTCAAGCTCTTGCAAAAGCCACCTACATGACCAGAAGCAGCATAGCTGAGGACACAGGCTCCGGGGAGCCCCGGGAAAGCTTGAGGAAGAGGTGCATAAGTGAAGCCTGAATTCCCATCCCTCACCAGCTCTGTTAAGAAAAGACCAGGCACGCAGCAAGGTATTTTCTTCCTCTGGAGAAGCAACAGGTCAAAAGCCTAGCTGCTGTGCCCACAGCAGATGTCTTCCCCTGTTCCTTCTCCCTTGTTAAGTTGGGATAAATGAGCAACCCGAAATGGGGTTAGGAACACCAATCGGTAACCAAATGTACCCCTTGATTCAGCAGTCGGCTTAGGAGCTGAAGCAACCCCAGGCTTTGTCTAGCATGGCACCTTCCAGCTGAGTTTCAAAGGCGCTGGTTTCCCAGGTTGAGGCTGTTCAGCTTTGTGTGAATAAGAACAACCAAGTCTCAGACAGCCTAACTATCCTCCTAAAGTAACGAACACCCTACAGGGACAGGCTGAACAAAGCCTTCATGACCCCTTTCTAACAAAACCAGCCTCTGACTCAGTTTTTGGCAGGAGAGGGAGAAAGGAGGGATCCTTCTGAGACATGCTCAGTGGGAGGGCTTCGGCGAGGGAACATCAGAAGGACCCACCAGATGGACACTTGGACTACATCTAAAGCTTTCTCACATTTCTTTTCCTTCCTCCCCACCCTCCTCCCCCCCGCCCCTTCCCCCCGCACTCAGTTTACCTCTTCCCTACTCATCTACAAAGTGCCTGTTCAAAGCGCCGGGGGCGGTGATGGATGCCCACACGTGCACGCAGGAGCACAGCGGCTGACACTCTGCACGTGCCGGCTGCTGCAGCAAAGGTTCTTTGAGCGTGTGGCCCCAGTGGCCAGGCACGCTGGAGGGGAAGGATTTCTCCTCCAGCCCAGGTCCAACGCTGTCCATTAAGGGCAGCCCTTTGGGCCAGGCTCGCCTGAGTCCCCTACAGGCAAGCCTCCTCCAAAGCCTCTTCAGGCACAAACCGGGTGGAATGGGACCCCACATGAACGTGCTCCGACCAACAGGCAAGACATCACATGGGCAAGACACGGAACGTGCTGCTCGTACAGACCTCCCAATGCCACCCTTTTAATTCAGCGAAGGTGATGGAGGGGAAAGAGAGAGAGGGAGAGGAAGAAAGGCTCTGTGCTGATTGCAGGGGGATTTGGAGCTGATTTAACAAGGAAAATTATTCCCGGCTCTTAAATTTCTATGGTTTCCTCTTTGATTGAATGTTGGTATTCCTTTAAGCTTTCAACGGAACAAATATAATTACAATATGCATTTGATAGTGAGTATGTGCAGTTCTTTTCCATGTAACTTACCTGATTAATCTTTATTCTTTTTCAAATCAAATAATGATTTCACTCTTCCTCATATTGAGGACATTAGTTTGCTAACAGGCCAAAATCATCAGTTCGCCATTTTAAGCAGATCTATTTTCTTCAAGTTCTTGGCAAGAAAAAAACTCCTGCTTTAAAAGACAGCAAAGTGTCCTGTCTTGTCTTGTTATTCCATTGGGAACAAATTATTCTTTTATGTATGCTTTGATGTTGAAATAAAAGGGGTTTAAAATACGATTTCACTGTACTGGTTATAAAAATGGTGTAATTTCCTTGTTATTTGTCTTATTGGAAGTAAATCAGCGACAAAAGCACAAATATCATATACACAGAAACTTCCTAAATACCCCTTTTATCCACAGTGCTCTCTTTTATTGAAGGGCTCCAAACCTTTTGTCTGTGAATGAAACTCCATGTTGTTATTTTCACTCCAAGTCTGAGTACAGATAGACATATTAACCTGGTCACTATGCAATAAATCACATCCTCACTCAGGCAGGGATTTAACAGGAGAGGCTGAATGTAGTGTGGACCACATATTTCCAGTCGTGTGTTGCCCAAGTGGCTGTACAAGGCTTCTGTATGTGGTCTTGCCAACACTAATAGTCTTAGGTAGCACCTTGAGTCACAGATACTAATGTCCTATTTGTGACTCCGGTGGCAGTTATGCAGCAGAGGTCAGTGGATACACACGTGAGCATTTACAAGTTTTACATTAAATCCCGCCTGGATGAAACCTGCACACAGCATAAATTCAGCCCACCATGTATGTCTTGAGTCATGAATGCAGTTCATGCCAAGAAAACTGCAGGCTATTAAAAACACCTTTTATGCAAAATTCAAAAGACCAAGTCTTATGATTCGCTTCCACTGATGTAACTGCATTGACTCCAACAAAGCTTCTCCCCACTTAGACCAGCAGAAGCAAGAGAAGGATCAGGCCTTTGTTTTTAACCTCCACTACAGAGCTGTACAGAGATGTGTTCAGACCTGACTTTAAAAAAACCCAGTGCAACAGAAAGCATGTTGTTCAATTACCTCTATGACACCATTCCCAGAACGTGTTAGCGCTTCCACTGCCTCCCCACTGAGCCATAAAGTACATGACATTTTATGAAGAAAGGCAATCGGACTGCTAATTATTAAAAAGATCTTAACGAAAGGCAACAAAAAGTCACTGTCAGGAAGAACAATAGGTACCAAAGGAAGAGGAAGATACATCCTTTATTAACTTTTGCTCACAACCACAAAGAGCTCCTCTGCTATAGTCTGCCTCTATTCATAGCAAATGGGTTAACTCCTCAGACATTCATTAAACACCATGATACATTTGTACTGTTGACAGTACAAGTCAGTAAATGTTGGACAAGACGCACAGTGAAATCTCTTATAAATTATAGTTAAGGATGTAAAATGATCATGGGCATAAAACAGCCATTGAAAAACAATGACTACCTTAAAACATGGAAACAGGCCTGCACATGCTGCTGCAAGACTGAATTGTGAGAAATTCAAACAATACTTTTTCTTTGTTTGATGGTTAAGCCCGTTTCAGAATCATCTTGGAATTAACTGAAATAATCAATTAAGATTATCTCACATTCAGCTCCACAGAAGGGCCAGAAAGGTATGGTTGTAAGAATCCGTAAGGGAGTAGTAGAGGAGGTAGAGTCACAGATTAGAAATATCTCTGAATGCTTTGCTTTCTTTTACTCTTGGAAATCACACCCTGAAAAGAAAAACTATAGGCAATTATGTAGTACAGGCTATAGGGGGCTGTCAAGAAACACACAGTATCAGCTAGGGTGGAGAGTCTTACTCTAATCTGCATTTGTGATCAGTAGACACAAGATCAGTGTATCAGGAGGAAAGACATTTTATCCTTGGCTTTTCAAATACTTCTGCATGAAAGACCAAATAATAAAAGCTTAGCTATATTACAAGTAACTCTGTATTTTACAGGTCTTTAAAAAACACTTCATAATGTTTAACTAGTAACCTAAGCCCGGTTTGGGTATTTTGAGTACAAGGCAGAAAACCTTCCCACAGCCAATTCTAAACACAAGACCCTGAAATACAAAAGAACTCCAAGAAATTTCAAATTGAGAACAATGTTGCATTGTCAGGGACTAGATTTAATAGGTATTTTTAGTATTCAGTATCCCAGTATCTATATGTCTCCTGGCTTCCTGAGAGGTTGGGCTGCATCTGAGGCACAAAGAGACTTCCAAGTTTGTGGTAGAGCAGAAGAATTCTAGATTTCCAAGTGCTTTAGCTGATGGAACAATACCGCCTCTTCTAGCTCACGCAGTTCTTCTCTTCCTCGGGAGGGATCTTCAAACCTGAGAGCAGAAACAATTTACCTGATCTCTGGACTTTGGGTTGACTTTGCCTCAGCCTTGCCCTCTGCTTTCTTCATTTCCCACCCACAAAGGAGAGCACCATACTCTTACAGGCAGCTACCATCATACTACTCAAAAGGTACAAATGTGTACTGGGTAACATGTAGTGTCTGCGAAGTTGCAGTATGGGATGGAGCTGGGGCAGCTTGTCTTCAGTATGGTCCTTTCTCTTTGGCTGATTTTTATCTCGGTTGACTGACTCTTTTATATATCATAAATGCCTTAGACCTATCTTATACATAGCATTAATACAGAAATAAATGTTCCCTTGGAGGGTTTGAGGTATCTTCTGATATCTCAGCAGGCACTGCTAACTTCTTCCAGAACTTGTACAGGCTTCCAGGTTGAGAAAAGCAGGACAGGATCTGCAGGCGGCATGAACTAACATCGCTTCCAGTAAAGTGAGGATCAGGCCCAGGAAAGCAGTGCATTTCCTCTGGAAAGGAAAGCCCCCCACCTCTTTTGCTATAAATATACCAGACTTGTGTGCTTTGTTTTGAGCCCAGTTTCCTAAGGAAACAAGGTCTATGCAGTCACGCTGTGCCTGTCTGTCTGCTTCTGTTCCCCACTCCTAACTCTCATTAGTCGTCTTGACCAGATTTGACTGTGGGGGTCACGGTCTCCAGTACATTAAGCTTTTTTTGCACCTCGGTGACCAAGAGGAGAAAAGCGTTTGTTGTTCTTTATGTCTCCCCTAAGAGAAAAGCTTTGTCATATGCTCTTTCTGTCTGAGACACAGAATCCAGAGGGGAAGAGACCTTGTGAGACAGGTTAGCAGGAAACCAGGTTGTGTTAGTTCCTCTGCTCCGGGAACTTCTTGTTTAGATTAATTTCTGCAGGAAGTATCCAGCATGACAGATACCATGCAGGCGGTGCCCCATAATACCTTTTTGAAGCTGGACATTTCAGTTTTCAGAAGTTACAGATCTTTTGAGAGATCTGAGAGGGTGCTGTGTTAGTCTTTGAAGGCTGAAGAAATTCTGATGCTTCTGTCACCCATCTCCCTGTCTTCGTGATGTCTTTACCTTCTTGGGGCAAGAAGACTTCAGGGTGCACTGGGGGACCTCCCTTTCCCAGGTCCCCACCTGCCAGCACAAACCAGGCTTAACTCCCATGGCCTTGAAGACCACTCAGTCATTTGCACTTCTGCAGATTCAGTGGACAGCAGGGGTCCAGTCATGGTAGTGATTTGTATTCACCTGCACAAGTGCGTTCAGCACAAATTAGAGGAAAATCAAACCTTAAGGATCCAATAAGAGAGCATTTTATAGCCACTCCACATAGCAGTGAAAAATGCACATAGCATGAGGCAGAAAGTCTGTCCTCCAGAGAGTCTTATTTGTGTTACGACCCTCCCTCTATTAATCATAGCAATAATATTCTCCCGTGATGTATACACATAAAATCATCACTTTTTTTTTTTTGGCATAATGATGCTGCTTTATCTACTACCTCTGCAGCTACATATAACAAGGACAAAATCTGTGCTTAAAGAATGAAACATATATTAACAAGAAAAAAAAAAACCCGTAATTCAGAATTGCATTACAGGTTCCATACAGGAACTTATTTCCTCTTCTTCATTTAACAAACATATCATGTAGACATAGCTATCTAAGGCAGACATGATTATTCATTGCAAAAACGACAGCTATTTTTATGTAAAGCAGAAACTAATGAAGTAAGAAAATGTATTGAGAGATTTTTGGCTACACATTTTTGGATTCCGAGTGTGGCGTTCACATGGCAGCTGCTTTGCTGGATATTGCCTCGCTGATCGCTTGTGGCATTGATTTATTGACATGCTCGAACTAGAAATTAAGGCAGCCTCAGGGGAGGATATCAACTGACCTGTAAATTGGAACATGTGTTTTGGGGTTTTTTGTTGTGTTTTTTTTTTTAACAAGACTTCTGTCACTGACTTCAACATTTTCCATTTAACACAAAAAATTTCTTCCACAGCTCAAATGTATTCAGACTATAACAATAAATTAGGACAATGGACTCATGCTGACTTCTGCCAGCAGAAGGTCTAGCTCCTGTCGTTAAATTATTTTTTCCTACACAGAATTAGAAAGAAGAGCTACCTTTTTTTTTTCCACCAACTTTTTCCAAAGTCAAGATTAATCTTAAGTAATGAACTATGAGGTCAGTGAATAGTGAATTCTAGCCAGGGTATTAGCAAGTTGGTGAAAGAGCATTCTCACGAAGCTGTCTGCCACATCTGCTGATGTTCAACAACAAAAGAGACTCCCCAAAGTCCCTGTCTTGAATTACCCCTATAACAGATTTCTACCAGTCAGTCAAATTTTATCTGAGTCATTTACACGCCCACTCCAGCAGGAGCGTGGGAGCAGCGAGCAAAGGGCAGGCATCCACCGGGAGCCTGGCCAGAGCGAAGACTGACAGGGCACACTGGCCCCAGATGATTAGATACTACGTTTTCGTAACCAAATTGTGAGGCAAGGATGCTGCCTGTCTCTACGCTGGCAGAGTTCCTCCCATGACGGAGCCTGATACTGCAGGGAATGAAGATTATGATGATAATTCTGTCATCCGGGCTACTTATGAAGCATCTGCTAGGTATTTTTGAGGCAGGAACGGTGTTTCTGAAGCAGCCCTGAGCCAGGAGAATGTTCAGGGGAACCGTTCACGTTTAGGCGGAGCGGATGTCAACTCCTGGCCGCCAAAATCCAGCCAACCTTCAGCCAGTGACCACAACAGGCAGCACGGGCATTTCACTGTGTGACTGTCCCAGATCCCAGTGCTGGCTGCCAGGCCCTCTCCAGCTCCCTTGCACCAGGGTTGATCACACCCATACCTACACCATGACTTTTGGCTTGCATGGGGTGCTGGCAGCTCATCAGCAACACAGTGACTGACATGAAGTCTAGCTGAGAAGGACACATATTTGGTGGCAAAACACAGTGTTGTGGCAGTTATCGTTGCCAGGAAAGTGCTTTGCAGTACTTGCACTCCTTGCTGTCTGGCGTCATCAGCTGGGTCATTTCATGTACACTTATACCCCCAGGAGAACACAGGAGAAAACCACCATTTAGTTTCGGTTTTCATTTCTAATGGAAAGACAAACCAAATCCTACAACGATATTTTCCTTACAATTTTTTTACCAACCCATTTGCACACACTGCTATGCTGCCTGACTACTCTCAAATACCTTAATCTGATTTTCAATCTCTGTAACACATGACTGTATTAGCAAGCGTTATTTTACAGAAAAACCGAGTTCCGGTGTCAGTTTACCATTTTGGCACTGGCAGGCGTGCTACTTGTTCCTTATTCCTCCCCAGTCCTTCAAGATCTGAAGGAAAGTGCTCTGCCTTTTGAGATCCACCTCCATTGCAGCAGTCGCAGTGCAGCACAGGGGAAACGTGAATTGCTCCGAGCAACTGCTTTGACATGTTGTGCAGTCCAGCTTCATGGTAAATATCTCGCTGGCCTCAAGTTTCTCTTCCCGCTGTAGATTTACTGTGCACATGTAACACGGGAACTGCAACAGCTTTCAGACAACGTGCAAAACCACATTCTGTGAATTAAAGGGTTTCTTCTTTTTCCCTCGGTTTTATGGATGCCTACAACTCTACCCATACCGCGTATGTTTTGCTTCCACTAATATGGGTTGTTCCAAAAAGCATCCATTTGAAAAAGCACTGGAAACTAAAGCTTTTTGTTTACTCAGTAAGCTCTGGAGGCGTTTGCACTGAAACTAGAGCGAAAGGAAAATAATGGCCTTGATCTCTCCCTCAACCACCAAGACCAGAACGCTGAGGAAGTACACGACCTGTCCCTAGATCTCCACCTCCAACATCAGACAGAAGAAAACAATTGCCTTCCTTGGAGACCTCGCAAAGAATAAAGCTGTAGCTAAATAAAATTCTCATGCCAGCAACTTTGGGAATTACTCCGTTGTTATTGTTACAGCAAAATCTCCATTGACTCTGAAAGACTTTCATGTGAACGGAAAAGGGTCTGGAAAAGAAGCTGAGATGACAGCAGGAGACAATTCCTACGTCGCTTCCGCTGCCGCAGATCCAGGGCCTGATGGTTGAACCAGTGCTTTCTCCAGCCTGACGACGCTTGGCTCACCTCGCTGTTTGCTTTTGATTTTCACAAGCAACGGCAGAGCAGAGCCTACAAGGACGAGCACGGCACAAACGCAGGTACCACAGTGGCTGTGACTCAGTGGATGCAGGACGTCAGGGTCTGAAGAAAAGCTCACAGTGAGCATCACATGCCAGCAGTTATGCAGTCATTATACATCACTAAAAAGCAAAGAAAAAGCCAATATCACCACTCTTCAGACCTTGTTATTTTAAGAGCAGTCAGTGACATTTTTACTCAAATAATGGTTTTGCTCAAACAAAAGCCACAGGTCTAAATTTGGCTTCCAAACGCAAGGTTTCTAAATATACAGATGAAACCTGGATGCCTACACTTTCCAGTTCACAAAACAAGTAATCAGAGCCCCTTGCAAAGACCTGTACCCTCTCCAGCTCTGCTTCAAGCCAGTCAGGTTTTGCCAGCTCCAACCCAAGCTGCTCTGAGCTTGCATGGATACTGCCCACCTTTCCTAAATGGAGTGTGGATGGATCCAAACTGACTTGGGGACAGAGCATGAGGGAAGCTAGTGTAACTTCATCCTTGTAGAAAAGAGACTGCAGAGATTTATTATAAGCTGATGTAAGAAAGAGTACTGGCATCACAGTGATGGCCACGCTGCTGAGGTGGAAGGCAAAAGGTGCTGAAGGGAGGAGAGGGGGAACATTCTAATTAAAAGACTTGTAATTTGTACGTCGACAATAAAGGCATTTTACTAGTTTAGAGTGTCGGTAGGAGTCAAGAGACTGAAGCTCTACCCATGATTTGCTATGTAACCTCGACAGGTTTAACTTCTCCAACACTCAGCTTGCATACTTGAAAATAAAAAAGAAAGAATTAAGAGCAGTAGGAGAAACAATACACTAATGCTTGTAAAGTGCCTTCAGATATTGGCTCTACAGTAAATTAAAATATAAATTTTAATGATGTCTTACTTATCGTGAGTGAGATAGATGGAAGAAAGGCCTCTGGGTAACCTTAAGGTATTGTTTTCATTGCATACTAACAATTTATTAAAGTTCTTTCATTTTCATTTCCCAAATCCATCGTAACTAATTCTTAAACTTTTCCGAGTATACGCAGTCTTTTATTCAAAGAAAGGTGTCCTCTCCCCAGCAGGCCCAGAAATGCTGGCCTGTGATTAAAAGTGTAGGTTTTTAACAATTTATAAAACATTTTTCTACAGTCTTAAAGAGATTTCTCAGTCACCTCTATGTAGAAATGTCTCCCCACTTCAGCAGCGGAAGGTCCCTGGCCGTACCTCCCAGCACAAGCCTGGCAGGCGTACGTTTATGTGCTCAGCCTTTGCTGCTGAGCAGAGACTGCCAATTGTGCTGCGCTGTACTTCATTAAGTAGTAGTTTTACGAGGTGGACTGCAGCACACAGGGGACAGGCACGAGACCACCAGATTTATGGCATTTTAGTCTCGAGCTGACAGCGCGACAGTATTCACACAACAAAAAACATATTACAAGAATGTTAACGTCGTGAGAGAGCCCCACAAAAAAAAAAAAAAAAAAGAAAAAAACACAAAACAAAACCCCAAACCCAACGAGGTAGGAAATTCAGAGGTAGGCATTAAAACTCCAGTACCCAGCATGGCAAGATTAAAATGGTGTGTTCCCCTCTGCCTGGCTGCTGGGGTCTTTAATCCTCGGCTGTGGGTTAAATAGCCTGGCTTTTAGGGCGGCGGAGGTGTCAGGCTCCACCACCCACCTGTGGGAGGCGGGTACCCATCCAGCCGGCACCGGCTCCTCGCCCTCACCTCCAGGGCAGCCGGACTGGTGTCTTGGAGCAGCAGCCCAGAGAGGTTACGACGCATTTGGTAGCCAGATGGACATCTATCAAACGGGAAGGGAAATACGGAATGTCTTCAAACCTGTTTTAAAAAACGCTTGTCTCTCTTGCCTATATCTCTCGCCAATGAATGGGCTCTTGTTTGCCTCAGTGGGAACTACCATTTCAGAGGTATTTTCCAGAAATAGATTAAGAAAAGTAGGAATGAAATGGCTACAGTAGAAGCAAATGGATAACTGAGGTTTTGTGTATAGTCAAACTTTAAAAGGTCTGGATCACAGGGCAACTCAGCCACCTCCCCAGTAACTTTTTAGACCCACTACAGGGAGTGTCCTCTTACTGTGGCCCAACATGAGATTAATCCTGGCAATTACAGGCTAGCATATCCACAATGCATTCTCAGTCCCCCAGAGGATAGGAGAGCAGGAACTGGTATCTGAAGGGCATTTCTCTACAGCATTTTGTTCAGGGGCAAATGCACAGGAATCCCCTTTGAGAGTGGATTATGCTAACAGAACAATTTCTCCCAAAATTAAAGTGCCCACGTGTACAGTTAATAGATGTTGCACTTTAGCCTGACATCTTTACATTAGTCTGTATTGTAGATGAACTCAAAACCCTGATGGACACTGAGGGTTGGATTGCTCAGTGCAGCCTCTGTGCATCCTCCGAGGCCAGAGGTATGCACATATAATTTTATCCTGGCTGCCAAGGCAGTCTTCCGACATAAAACAGAGCTGCCTATTGCTCAGACCATACTACCAGGGAGAGTTTCCTGGGGCCAAGGGGCAACTGGCCACTGGCTTCCTGGGGCACCCTTTACAGTAAGCCCTTTCCTGCAGCAAGGTCCCCTGTAACATGGCAGAAAGGGGCAGCAAGAAACCCCCAAAGCACACACCTCTACAGGGCAAAGAGTCTCTCGGCTTCTTTGACGTGGACTAAAGTTGTTCTGTGCTACCAAAGGGGCCTGAGCCACCAAAAAGGGCCTTAGCTCCAGCCCCAAATTGCGACAATGCTGTGGCTTGACAGCAGGTAGCTTTGCTTCAGCAGCTTGAGTTTGATCATCTCACCCAAGAACTGCATAAGGCTATTGTAATTTGGCAAGGAAACACTTTGCACTGATATTGTGACTTGATCTTGTGTGCTATAATGAGGCTTAATGCTGTCCCAGGGCATTCTGGAAAAACTCAGAGTTATGCACCAGCACTTGCTTTCAGCAAACCAAATCCAAGACCCTTGCTGTAAGTTCTGTAAGTTCTTTCCATTCTGACACCACCTGCTAGACAAAATTAGTCCCACTGTCAGTAAATTTATACCCATTTCTTGGCTGTCCTTGCCCGACCTGGGACCTCTACAAGGCATGGTGAGGAGCTCACACCTGTCACAGATGTCTACAGCATACCCAGCTCCCTCACCAGCCATGCACTCACAGCCATACCCAACATTTCATCCCTGTGAGGCGCCACACAAAGAGCTCATCCAGAGCACCCTCAGAAGGCAAATAAGCTCCAGCAAAGCATGATGCTAATGGGACTTCCTTTCCTAATGCTGGCTCTTGAATCTCTGTGTACTCAACTCTCCAAACCTATTCAAAGCCAACTCAGGTACCTCCAACAAGTCACTCCATCCAGGTGCAGCTCCAGGGCTTGTCCAAAGAGGCAGCTGTTTCATGCTGAGACCACCAGGCTGCTGTCAGTGCCAGAACAGCCCCATGGCAAAGAGCAGTTACGGTGCTGCTGCCCACCACGCCTGTGTCGAAATGAAGCACTTCTGGCAGGAGGAGGGGGGTCAGGGCGGTGCCAGAAAGTTCTGTGAAGGAGCAAGGGCTGCTGGCATAAGTTGGAGTCACTGTGGATGATGTCCATGTACATACCATACAACTGCTGCTCTTCCCACCGTTCACTCATTGCAGAGAATGCAGCTGCGCTCCAGCTCACAAAAAAGCTTACAAGACAAGGAGTACCCAGTGAAAACTCACTCCAATAATGATAAGAGAGATGGGTGTTACAAATAAACAGTTCATTGGAAGAATCTGGCCAAAACACATCCCGGGCAACTTGTCTTCTGTGAGACAAACCGACAGGAGAGGACTTCAGTGAGCTTTACAGCTGAAATTCATCATTTGACCATTCAAAATAGTTTTCCCCAAATACCAAAAGTGACTTGGCCCATAAAGTTTGCTTTCTGGAAAAACAGTTCAGTAACTTTGGTTTCCTCCTTAAAAAATTGAGGATAAAAACTTTTTGAAAGAATTGGAAGGCCAATGTCCTGCCCTCAAGATGATATTTTGGCATACATTTTGGAGCTGGCTCTCAGTGCAAATCTTGAACCTCCCAGCATTTGGCCTTTTTGTATTTGGGGTGTGAGTCAGTCCCATCTACAGTGAAATGAAGTCCACCCATGAACTCTGCATGTAGATCTTGAGTCGTGGGTGGATCAGGTCAATCCAGCAGTATGATGAGCTTTTAGAGTTAGATTTTATTTTGGGCCATTTGTTTCACATCACAGGACTGAGAATTTACAGGTCAAGCCCCCTCCTCCCCACCAAGTGTTTTAGGTACCTAACTTCTATCAGTGATTCTTTCCATACTTTTCTTTCATGAAAAAGTGTTAATTATGTTCCACCTGGAGAAGAGCAAGCTCAGGGGGATCTCATCAATGTATATAAATACCCGAAGGAAGGGTGGAAGAGGACGGAGCTAGGTTCTTTTCAGTGGTGCCCAGTGACAGGACCAGATGCAATGGGCACAAACTGAAACACGGGAGGTTCCCTCTGAACATCAAGAAACGTTTTCTTACTGTGAGGGTGACTGAGCACTGGAACAGCAAGGTTGTGGAGTCTCCATCCTTGGAGATATTCAAAAACTATCCGGACATGGCTCTGGGCAACTGGCTCTACGTGGCCCTGCTTGAACAGGAGGGTTGCTCTAGATGACCTCCAGAGTTCCCTTCCAATCTCAACCAGTCTGATTCTATGTGGAGTTATAGCCTAGAAAATAAAATTCACCTGAGGCAAGGGGTAGAGCAGGATCGGCTAGTCACAGAGTGCAAGTGCGCAAAATAAAACCAATCCTTCCCCCAAACAGCTGAATCACTGCATAAACACAGACACGGGCAAAGAACACATCTGCACACCTCAGGCTGCGAAACAACAGAGAGAAAAAAACCAAACCAGCAGCACCACGAACACGAGCGAAAGCTGAGGATTAGTGGTACTCGGAGATTCCTCCCCCCTCCTTCCCCCTCACCGCCCCCTCTTCAGCCCTCTGCTGCCCCAAAAGCGTGGAGACACAGCTCAAAAAATGAGTTTTCCCCTTTTGCGGGCAACCTTTGGGCGCAGCCGCGCAGCCCCGGGCGCGGCGGCTGCAGGAGAGGGTGAAAAGTTTTCTCCATTTTATATATATATATTTTTTTTTCTTCTTTAAAAAGGAGATTGAACTCTCTCCCAGAAAGCAGCACGTACCTCCGTCCCGCACAGCCACGGGGGTCCTGCTCTTAAAGAGAAAAGTTGGGTGCTAAGGCCATAACAGGGATTTTGCAACTCCTCGCCGCTCTGCAGAGGAGTGAGGCAAAGAGCGTGGGGGGGACTTCAGACAGTCTGGGCAGTGCAGCTTCCCTCCAAAGTACGAAAACTGCTTATTTAGCAGGATTTGGAGCCCACTGTATTCAGAACTTGCTGTCTAGGAAGGCAATCAAGGAAACAAAGGAAGATAGAAGATGGAGCTCTCTTAGCTGGTCTCCCTATTTTCCCCCCTCTGCTCCTGCAGGACACTTCAGCATCCGCAGCAGGTGCTGCCCTGACACCCTCGGGACCCAGGGCCACCCCTCTACTTTGGAGCAGCAGCAGCACTGGACATCCCACCGTACTCGCACGCAGCCAGTGGGACTGACTGTTCCAGAAAGTTCCACACCGGCACCCCTTGCCTCTCTGCGGGGACCTCCTGAGCTGCTGTCGCCAGCTCGGGGTGGCTGCTCACCACTCTGGGTCTGCCCCAGCAGGTCGCCCCTGCCAGCACGAAGCAGCCCCCATTTGTCATTGCCAGCCAGAATACATCCCTCACCAAGCCACCTCCGTCAGGCTGCTACTGTTCCTCCGCAGGCATCACCTGCCCTGCCAAGTCTCATCTTTTCTTTCTTTAAATATTTGGGCTCCCAGGGTGTATCAGCGCCGGGAACACCGAGCTCTCCCATCCTCACAGGAAAGCAGGAGGGCTGCGCTGGCAGCCGGAGCCGTCCCCCGCCTCCCCGTCACCTCCAGTCTCCACCTTCAGGGACCGGGAGTGGGTTTATATGCTCACTGCTAGGCCTGGGCTGAGCAGAGACTGCCAATTGTACTGCACTGTACTTAATTATGTAGTAGTTTTATGAGGTGGACTGCAGCACACCGGGGACCAACGTGAGACCACCAGATTTATTGCACTTTAACTTTGAGCTGACAGTATAACAGGCTCTAAGAGGTAAGTACTCAGTGCTTTATTCACTGATCTTTTGCCCTCTCCCTACATTTTCGTACAAGGCTTCGGAGCCTGTCTGGGATGATGGGAAGAATCTGGAACAGTGAATAAAAGCATGAGAAGGGGAGAAAGGCAGGCAAACAGACAGAGAAAGAGACCTGAAGAGCAGGAGATGGATGGAGAGAAAGGAGGAGGAGAGGCAGCGTCTTGGTACAAACCCATAACCAGGTGTTCCAGACCCCGTGGCCCCGGGTTTTTAATATCATTTTATTTGTCATGAAATCACAAACTGGAGCCTTGTCAGCAGAAGTAACTCCCCAGGAGATGATAATTGCTGCATCCCTGCGGGATCCCTAGCTCAGCACCCATTTCATAACAGCAGCAACACTCATATTTTAACGAAATAAGAAGAGTAACATCTAGGGGGTTTTTGCTTGGGAACAACAAGCCATCCTCCCTATCCCACTGAAAAGTGACTGAAGGAGTTACTTCAAGAGGAGCTCTTCACCCACATCCTTTGACGACATGGACTGGACTTAGCCACATGTGCTCAGGGTTTGGGGGAAAGAAATACTGCCTGGTTTTGGAACGTGGTTGGCTATATGCACCAGGAGGATGGAAAAACCATCACACACTTTTTTTTTTTTTTTTTTTTTTATCTGCACTTGTGCGGTATTTAAAATATTGCTTTGAATCTATACAGATTTTCAGTTATTGGACCTCTTGGATTTTTAAACCTCACTGACTCTCAGCCAGACTGCCTCCGTCTGCATTGAAAGGAGCCATTCTTCTTCTTCTTCTTCTTTTTATTTTTTTTTTCCTTCAGTGAAACTGGAGCCTTTCCCTTCCCGTAACTTTCAGCTGGCTGAGCCATTCCTAGATCTCTGCATTTTTCACTTTGCAGCCTGACCCCCAGGACTTTGGGAGACTCATAAGAGAAGTTATGTGACACATTGGCTGCAGTGAAAAGCTGTGTAGATGAAGGGGAAATGCTACAGATGTCAAAATAAAATAAAATAAAATAAAATAAAATAATAAAGTTTACGTCCACAAGGAAAAAGTCGGATGCAAATGTTCAGTGGGTGATAGTATTAGCTACAAACTAGTGGAAAAGCACAGAAATATAGCAAGGTTGTATGGTGTAAGACAATAAAGTACACGTACCATTTTGCATTATACTTATTTTTTTCCAGAAGATCACTAGGAATGGTGTTTTAACTGTTTCAAATCTTCTTTCAAATACAATTATCAAGAAATAATCACATTATTAGAAAATCATCTAACTGAGGTAAAACTGTAACTTTAAACTAGTTCAAATTAACAGATGTAAATTGTTACAGACACTTTATAGGGAACAGCACATTTCGCTTGGAAAAGTAAATATATAACATTATTGAAATGGGGTTAAAATTATTAGACTGCTTTAGAGGACTTAAAAAAAGTCCCAGGGCATGGTATCAAATACAGGATCACACAATCCATTAAATTTTTCATGAGACTCAATGTTTGAGAAAGTTTAGTAAAATCCCCAGGATGTCCTATGATTTTTAGTAGCAAAAATACTGTCAAAAGAAGGAGCTCTTGGTTTATATGTTATCATGCATAAAAGATTCACAAAATTAATTTCTCAGCCCAACACGGTGAAGAGCCTTGAACCCTATGCAGCCCGAATGTAGAAACTCACATTTTTCTCTATACGTTTCAAAGAGCAACAGATACATCTCTCTATTGTACTGACATAGTAAAAGATAGAAAGAATACTGGGATGCTCTTTAACTTACAATTTAGAAACATTTCTCTGGTAAAACACCAGTATACCAATACTGTAATTTTACTTCTGGAATTATCTGGGGAAGGACCATCACTGAACCCACCACAACAGCAAAAGATGAGGTGCTTTAAGATCGGGCATGAGAGAACTGATTAATTGGGCATCAGTTCTCTGATGCCCAGTTATTGCCAGTATATTTATACTGTAGTGTTGAGCCTGGAGCTGCCTCTCACTGTGTGTTTATGTCGTATGTAGCACAAAGGAGCCCTGATTTGTGTGGGGCACCTGGCTGGTGTAGGAATATGATTGATGAATAGTAAAAATAAACTAAACGCCTTGACAAGTTATTCTATTTCACCACAAAGTTTTATGGCAAAGCTGCATATTTAATATTCTGCTGTCCTATCTGAAAGCATGGTTTTCCTTTTTTCCCCTCACAAATCTGTTAATGATGACATTTAAGGGGAAAAAAAAAGAAAAAAACAAAAGCTAAGTCATTTGCATTAGGTTTATAAGAAGTTGGCAAACAAGATAACCTTCAGTTGTTACAGGATTCTTATTTTATGCAACTTTGCACAGATTACAGTTACAGACACAGTTTTAAAGGAAAAAAAAAGAAAGAAAAAGAGAAGACGAAGAAGACTGCAACAATTAAGCAGGAAAAAAGGTTTTAACCAAAGATTATTAACAGGATCTTATTTAACCATCAGTCTGCAATAGTTGAGAAGGAAGATCTTCTAAATGGCAGTGAAAAATCTCAAAACTTCCATTCAGCACCTTCACATGTGAAAAAGGTTGCGCTGCACCTTGCTGCTAGACCCTTCTGTCATTAACGCCCATTAACGTCGCCCAAGCACGGAGAGCTCATGTTGTATCAGCTCTGCATACCAGCCGATGTACGTAGGACTTCATACCATCACGACTGGAAGATTTTACCTATCCATCAGTGGCTAGGAAATGTAAGATAAGCGGACAAAGGAAAACGCCAAAGCGCGATTAGGTAATCTCTTTCCTTTACGAAACAGTTTCTCGTGCTGCGAAGATGAATGGGACTCCAAAAAGCACGCGCCCTCTCCTGTCAGTAGCAAAATATTTTTTTTCCGAAAGCAGGCATCCCACAGCTCTCAAATTCCTGAGCACAGAGGGAACACTTCCCGTTGAGAGAATCACGTTGATGGCCATCCTCATCATCCCACCACTACTTCATGCTCCTCCTACGCCTGTCTGCTACAGCAACGTGTTGTTTCTCATCTTCCACTTGTCCTGTTGCTCTCGCTGGGGCATTTGTGAACTATTTGGATCTGCTCCTCAACGAGATCTTTCAGCACCATGTATAAAAATTAATTGGATGAATCATGCACACAGGCTATATGTTTAAGGCATGGGTGCCTGTGTCTCCCTACTAATTTTTTGACCTGTTTTCCAATTTCAACCAAGTTTGACAGAGAAGCGAATACCTCTGAGACACAATGTTCCTATGAGCTCCATGAAAACAGACATCTGAATAGAGGGAACTGGCAACGCAACTGTAGGAAGGGCAGCAGGATCAGCTCCGCTCTCAGGAGACTGAAGTACATCCTGCAGACACAAATCCACAGGAAACCCAGTTCCACTGGGTCTGCAGCTCATGGAGATACTTGATTCAGTGATAAAACATGTCCACGCACGACTGGTTGGGGGATCTGGGCCGCGCTTCCCCTCCTATGGGTGCATGAATGGCAAGGCCAGGCTCACGCTTTCCATTCCCGGAGGTGCCCTTTGCTGTTCAGCACTGGAAAACATGAAAATATCTACTCCTGCAAAATGGAAGGACAGTCAGCACGTGCCTGTTGGTGTGATTTGGAGGAGCCTCAAGGTGAAACTGAAATGTGCACCCCTTCCTCCTCCCAGCCACATGTGGCCTGACTTGCACTGTTGCTCAAAGCAGCCCAGCAGGACTCCAAGTTCAGGTTGCTTCTCCCTAAATCCCGCTCTCTCTGCATCACGATTAGGCCCCAAGGCTTTATCCTAACACAAAGAAAATCAGGCTAAATGGCCTTAGATACACAAAATGCTCCTCTGAATAGCTGTTAAATCCAGATCTGTCCCCAGGAATTTCGGAGACCTCTCCAGCAGGAAGAAAATGGAGCAGCCACCCGACAAAGTTCTCCAAACTGAGGATACACAGCTACACACAAAATGTCACATGGGCCAAGGCATCGATGTACAAGTCTCTCGGTGACATCCTGTAATTCTGCATGCACACCAATACACCCAAGCATCTCCCACACTGGAAATTAAATGTAAGTATGCAGATCACCTCTCACAAATTCAGGCCTGTTTCAGGTCAGACCTTTCCTCTGAGGTTCTTCCTCCTGACTTTTCTCAGGACTATTTTAAACACTCACGACTTTCTAGGACCTTGTTTCTTCTGCCCATGCTCCTGAGGAGCTCTCTCCTGTTTCCCTGCCAGAGAAATGCAAACCTCTGCAAAGCATCCACTAGCAAAACTCCTCTGCACATTGAAGCCAGCTCAGCCCTTTATTTTGGACAATGCCTATTTTTGGGAAGGGGACAGCTATTATTTCAGCCAGCTCATTTTGTAATGGAGTCTAACTCTTTTGGGTTTTTGGTTTTTTTAGATGGCTGTGGAGAAGTGATCACGCCTGAGCCACAAGACCACACCATGTGTTCACTCGGTAAATACCCTCAGCTTCACGGCTGTCTAGCTAATTGTATGTGCAGACCAAGATGCTTTTGTATACAGCCACAGTGAGAAGGAGCTAATCAGCTACACAATTATATACACGTTTTCCTCCTCCAAAACTGCCCAGAGTTTTTCTACCTCTGTGCCGGTGATTCTGTGATTGCACAGAAAGACAAGCACACGTTACAAAACAAAATTCATGTGCTGCGCCTATCTCTGTGACTATAGGAATCACCTCTACCATGCATCTATGCCATGGGAAGAACAGATGTCTGGGTATTCACCGTCAAACCCACACATTTTCCATCCCTTACGTAAATGGGAATCTCTGCTAACGGTGCCGGTTGTGTGGATAAGCCAGAGACCAGAGAGAGAGACACAGACGGGAGCAGGTCTGACATTCCACCAAGCAGGAGGCAGCGGTGACCTATATACCCTTGTCAATACATTTCACAAGAAACTGCAAGTTGCTTCAGCAAAATATGACTCCTTTGATACCTTCCTGTTTAATTTAATACAGGCTTTTAGTATCCAAAGAACCCCACTGCTTTGAAATGAGGAAACTCGGTCAAAGACTCCGGCAGTCAGCCCACAGCTGGCAAGCATAGTTCAGGGGCCTAAAATACAACTGCTCACTAAGCTTGCACTCAGAGACAATGGAGCTTTTAAAATTAAGACTTGTATACACAGGCAAATTTATCAGCCTAATTATACTGGCATAATTAGGCCGATAAATTTCCCTGTGTAGACAAGTCCTGAGACTCTCAAACTCATAACTAGGCAGGTCTTTCAGAGAGAGAGGGAAAAAAAAAGAAGGGAAAAAAGCAACTCCTGGAATATCCAAGCAATAAATTTTTTCTCGTTCTCTCTTTTTTTTTTCTTTTTTTTTTTAAGGTTTTTTTTTTCCCCTTCCAAGTGAAAGGTGTATTTCTTTTCCAAATTGAGACCTGGATGAGCTGTTGATACGCATGTTTTTAGACAAATTAGAAACAACAATCACCAACCTTCCCTCGACAGAGAGGGGTTTGTCTCTGGTGTCAGACAAATCCCTGGGCATCAACAGAGCTCCACTAGGCAGGCCATTCTCAGGATTACAGTTTAGAGTATAGACTGAAGCAAATTGCTCACTTTTTAGGACCATGCGTCTGATGTGAAACTCTTGGACACCCCTATCCCTCCACAAGCATCGTGAGAAGCCCACACTGTTAAGAACAGCAGTCCAGACATGCCAGGAGATGCTCTATTGTTAACCCTCTTCCTTTCCATTCCTACCTCGCCAATCTTTCCACACAAGAGTATCACGTAACTCCCCTTGGAGGCTGCCAACTCCACACGACATAGATCAAGCCTAATCTGGAAACAGCACAAGACGCCTGACCAGGACAAGTCCTCTCTGGTCTGCATGTGGATAGGCAAGAGTCTCTTGTCCTGGGCACCTTCTGCACTTCATTCCGCCTCACCGTCCTGGTGCCCTGAAGCACTACCTCTGTGACAATAAGGGTCGCGTCAGGGGGAAGAGTCATGGCAGGACAGCCATGATGAACCTAGTCCCAAGCCCCTTCCTAATGGCGAGCACTGTCTGCACTCTCCTTGCTTCCCATAGTGTGTGATCCCATCCCTGTTATTGCTAATACTAAGTGACCCAGGCTGCCTGAAAATCTTGCCAGTACAGCTATTGCGGAGGTTCATCTGCAAGTGCTGACTTCACATTCTCATGATCTCCCTCAAAACAAACCCTCAATGATCTTGGAAGATCCAGCCTTCAACTTCAACTACTTCCCCATCACAACATCTTATCTTCTCCCTATCTCCAACTTCCATCTTCTTCCACACCTCTCCTCATCAGGGACACAGCTCTCTGCCTTGCTGGTGGCATAGACTCTCTTCATAACCTAGCTTTCTTTCCAGTCTCTCCCTGCTCCTTTTCACTCTGGTATCAGCAGCATAGCACATAGCAGCTCGAAGGAGAGTTGGGGCCCCCATTGTGCCAGGCACTGCATATGCACGCAGTGGCAGAGAGACTTGCTTTCTCGATCTTACAACCTGAACAAACGAGGCCTAAAGAAATGCTATTCCCATTTTACAGATGGGAAACCAGGACCAAAGATATTAAATGTCTAGCCTTAGGAAGTCTGCAGCCAAGGCAGGAACTGACCCCCTGTTTCCTGAGAGCCAGTGTTTGGTGTCTAATCACACATGATCAGTCTTTCCTCTTACCTCCCTGTAGGCACGAGGAATTTGTGCTCTACATCTCCACATGTTTCTCTTGCGCTGTACGGCGCGCAGCCATATACACCTAGATGGGACTCCCTTAATAAATAATCGTGTGTGGATTCCTGCACTTCTCTTCTACTTGTCAACCCGTGCCTCCCTTACAGCACAGGAATTAGGCTTTCCTTCCTGTATTCCCAGTGTAATTATCAAACAAATTTTCCTTCTGGTGTAGTCTGCCCACACCATGGACACTTTAAATCTCACACATAAATCTCCTTCATTTCAGCAGGTCTCTCTCCTGGAGAATGACATTTAATGGTGATCTTTTTTTAATCAGGTTCAGTCCCCTGTTTCCCACCCCCATCTGGTGGAAGCGACTTTCCACTTAGAGAGGAAGTCAGTCTTTGATTTCATAAATGATTATAAGAAGATTTAACATCCTCAGGAGCACAACTATTTTGATTAGAATATTTTTTTCTACAATTCCTTTTCCAGCTGTCCCACTTCTTGATACAAACCCCACGACACAGAAATCCTTCAGAATTCACCCGCAGACACTCCAGTGCAGAGACAAGCCGCTCACCCTCTCGTCGTTTGGACTCTGGCTCCATGTAACATGGCGGAATAAAGCAGGGAACCGTCAGCACACCGACCGTCTGCTGGTCTCGACCTCAAGCCTTGGCAGGCGGTTTGCTGAGCACGGACATGTGCCACCTTGTTTGATTTAGTTCACTGACCTCC
This sequence comes from Charadrius vociferus, assembly GCF_000708025.1. Lineage (NCBI taxonomy): Eukaryota > Metazoa > Chordata > Aves > Charadriiformes > Charadriidae > Charadrius > Charadrius vociferus. The sequence continues at coordinate 1,179,681 of NW_009648358.1, forward strand.
ACTTTGTTACTGCAGCCTTTCAGTGTGCCAAGACTGCCACCAAGACGAGCAACGTGTCTTAAAAGGCAGGGGAGCTGCGCAGCTGAAGACTTCATAGGAGCGTACATCCCCTGTCGCTGTCGCAGGCAGGCTGGCATGAGTATAATTTTACAGGCAATGCCCATTTGGGCACAGCCTCTCCCTCTTCACGCTTTGGTCAGCTGAAGGAAAACATCAGACCCTGTTTGCACAGTGCCATGGCGGATGGGTTTTCTGGCTTCAAAGGCGGATTTGAGCTGTAAGATATAACATTTCTGCAGCTTTGCTTTCAAAGACTTTGCACAATTTTTCCTTTCAAATATTATCCCTCTGAGTATACGTGCATATGTAAAACAAGATGGTAACATGAGGGCCACAGTCCCAAGTCACTCTCTGGTGCTCTCAAAGGCTGTCCGAAGGTCTCTCCTTAGAAAACAATAAATGAGATTCTGGCTCAAAAAGGCAAGCTATGCAGAAATTTGCTGCCTAGGTCTCTTCAGGAGTGTTTCTGACTCTGCCACCAAGTCCAAAGGGGTGGGACCCAAATGTGAAATTGTTTTTCGACCAAAGTCCTCAGTGTCCCATCCTGCCTGTCAGCAGCCGAGTAGCTTCATTTCAGCAGCGCTAACTGCGCGAAACAGAGCATGGACAGTGTGAAGCTGACTTCACTTCTGAGGACTTCACTTCTGAGGACTTCACTCCTTTTTTAAACTATCTTCCAGACTAAATCTGTTCTCCAAGGACCAAAGAATCTCTTTGGAGATTTAGATTACCCAGCTCCAGTTTGCAGGTAGCACACCCATCCAGGAATACGTTGATTAAATGCAGCCTGCCTACGTTTCAACATCATGTTCAGTACGGTCCCTCTCAGACCCGATTAGCCTGTTTGGATTTGAGCTGGCGTGCCTGGAGACTCAAACTCTTACAAGTCTTCCCTTTCCATAATATCAGCAGCAGCCACGTCAGTGCCTGTGGCTGTTGTGCTAGGGCGCAGAAATAAACTTCCCCATCCTACACAAACGCTTGGATGTTAAGGCCAGAGGGACTTACTGAGATCGTTTCATCTGACATCTAGAACAACGTGGACTATAAGATTATGCTAAGTAATTCATACTTCAGGTTCAATAGCTGTGGTTGAACAACAACCACAATAAACATGCAATCATGGAAAATCTACCACAATCCTTAGTAAGTTGTTCCAATGGTTAATTACCCTCACTGTTAGAAATGTGCACCTGGTTTTCAGTCTGAAGCTACTTAGCTCCAACTCCCAGCCAACACAGGTTGTTACACCTATGTCTACCAAACTGCAGAATCCTTCCTATTGCGTTGGTGATCCTACTGAGGTATCCTTAGCCTGTGCCAGGCAACACATTTGAAAGATAAATAAGTAGAGCTGCCCTCACATCTTTTGTTATTATGAGGGCTTTTTCGGTTTCTCTTCACTCTTTTGGCTGCCTTTTTAACTTTTATCTGAATCTTCTCAATTTTTCTAATATCCTTCTTGAAGCCAGTTGTGAATCTTGCTGAACTGTAATTGGTTTTCTCCAACGTTCACAGAGCTCAACTACCTCCTTAGGTTTTGCTCCAAAAATTTCCAAACGCATGCATGAGGTCCTCTCAGGGTGCCCTATGTTTTGACCGTCCCTAAAAATTACAACAGCATTTCCAAATCTTGAAGTCTTATTAAGTGACATTAAGATGAAGCAACAAGCCCTTGAATCCCCACATTAAAAAATTTGGAAAGAAGCAGTCTCACAGCAGGATCAGTGCGCGAGCAGAAAGATCTGTCAGCTGCCCTCGTTTCTTTATGTGGGTGAGAGCCTTCACTGTAACCATTCAGGCCGATGGCTGCCAGCTCGGGGGAGCTTTGCTGGTGTTTCAGAGTTTTAGCCCATTTCTTTCTATCTGCCACTCAAAGCCCATGAGGAGATACAACGTATTCCAGACCAGCTTTCATTTTTAATCAAAAAGCAAGCAAGCCTGCAAACACGTAGAGTGGGTTGTTCATGCCTAGAACACTGACCCAGCCAAGCAGAGTCAGCAGAAATAGCAACTAAATGTGCAGCTGCAGTAGCCTTGTAATGGCACGTTACAGAAGGGCCAGCACCTTTCTAAAAGCGTACAACTCAAACCGATGCTTTCCAGAGGAAGCAGACAATCCTGTCGCAGCTTATTTTGTGGCAGAGCCTCATTGATTTACAACTAGCAATATAATCCATCCTTCTGCTTTGAATGTCATGGCTGCAGCCCAGAGCATAAGAGTTTTTGCCTGTTTCCCCCTACTAAATCCTCCTATGTCACAGCAGTGCTCCCACCCAACTCAGTCAATCTCTGCAGGCAACTTCATAGCAAACAATGGTGTAACCAAAACCCCTGCCTGTGGTCACCTCTTAGAAGGGCTCCCGTGGTCTGCCTGCATGGGATGTCTTTGCTGAAGGAAGGAAGAGGAGAAGAACACCACCACACCCCAAACCCAGTCTTTCCCCATACACAGTACCACAGCTCTCAGAGTATTAATAAAGCAGGTGTTGAAAGAGAAGCTCAGCCTGAGGCACACTCAGTAGCACACTTGTCGCTTGACCCACCTCCTCATCCCAGAGATTAATTAGGCCTAGCCCCTCCCTGTTAAATTGCCTCTCAGGCACATTGCTCAGCCTTTCTCCTCCCGCCTCTGGCGGATTCACTCACTAACTTTTTATTTCAATATTCATGTTTTCCAGTTTGTAAGGCCCTCCACTGATTTTTACTAGGCTGCCCCAAGGACTCTGTCGCAGTAGCGGGACGTGGGGGAGGACGGATGTCTGGAGCGAGGGAGGATAAGTACAGATGGCTTGGGATGGGGAGCTGGAGCTTCCAGTCTCCTCTCTGTTTGCTCTCCAATTCTTCCCCATGACACAGTCCCTGGGTGAAATGGACTAGCTGGACTGAGAGACATCACCATTTCTCAACTCCTGAAGAAACCCTCTCACCGCAGGATGCTTGTTTGAGAGATGCAAGTTCAGGGGTCCCCAAGCAGTGGCAGGGCGTGCACCCTAGCCTCCGCTGGGGCTGACATCTAGGGACAGGGCTGTGGTATTCGGCTCCAGAAAAGGCCTCTGGGCTCTGAATCCTGCATGGGGAAAGGGAAGGGTCTGTGCAATAAACCTTCCTCACATTTTAGCAGCCAGCTGGCACAGTGCTTTTGTATGTTAGCTGCTGGCATTCCTTGTCTTAAATGCCTTGTTCTTTCTATGCATCATCTGTGGAGCTCAGGTACCTTCTCAGAGCTGAGGATTCCACTTCCAGCTCAGCAAATCCTTGGCTAAATCTTAAACTTTTGCTCTTGTCTCCATCCCTGTTCATTTATGCCATCCGGATAGACTGGAAGCTCTTCAGGGCAATGGCTACCTTTTGCTATAGGTGTACAGCAATAAGCTCAGCAGAGCCTTAATTAAGATATCTAGATGCTGTTGTAATAATAATAAAAAAATACTAATTAGTAGGATCAGCAGATTCACATACCAGACATATTGCAAGACACGCCCCCGCTATATTTATACATGCTGATATGTGAATGTGCCTGCAATGGTTAATACCATTGTATATTTGGCTTGTCTGCGCGCTGTATGTTTTTCATGTAATATCCTTTCCTTTCATAATCATATGTCCCTTAATATCCTGACTAAGAACATTCTGTAACACGGTAGCACGTGTTTGGACAGAAGAGTGAAATTATCTTTGAAATGTAGCACAGATGGAAAGATCAGATGACAAGTCTCTTTTCCACTTCTCTTAACTTTCTACCGCGGCTACCTGTGTTTTAAAATTCTAAACCATCAACAGGTTCATTCTTCATGCTTGTGATGAACTAAGTCATACTTGCAGCTATCTGATTTTTGCATGCAGGTTGCACATTCCAAAGAAAATCCATAATGGAAAACATAATTGCAGTAACAAGCACCCTACAGGGATGCAAAATTCCTCCAGAGGATCGTCGGGGGTTAATAGGGCTCTTCTTTGCACAGTTCCGCAGAACCATTCCTATTCATATCGACTGAGCACTAGAGGGAAAGCAATAAAATTAGCAGCAAAAGCCCAGGCTCCTGCCTATTCAGTACACCACGCTAACTTCTAAAGACAGAGGTCTGATTGTATGACTGAGCCAAACAGGATGGCTGTTTTTAACACTGTTCTAACTTATGGTAACCATTAACTACAACCTGACTTCCCATTACAACATACCACTGTGAACACCTATTAGCAGCTAATTGAATCATCTAAAAATGGTCATAATTCAAACCTATGTTTGTATTTTTGTAATGTTTCTCACAGCTTTTGCTGTAGTACAGGAGAATATGCAAATCAAGGCTCTGTTTAAGAGTTCATGGTAGGATGGAAGTTTAAATGGAAATCTAATGGAGTGACAAAGGGGAATAAGGCTATACTGTATTTTTGATGTTACCCATGAGACATGATAGCAGAAACTAATAACAGGCTAACAAGGTTCCCTATCTCTAAACGTTTTCCAGCTGTGAGCCACTGAAGAGCCAAAAGACCTCTCTGAGTCAACACCAACAAACGCATATACTCACATCGTAATTTTCTGCAATTTCTATTCATAATTTCAAGGCCGTACGGTATTTTTCATTCTCCTTTTTATTTAAAGAAATACAAGTATTTCCTCTCAGAGGCATCATGGGTTGTTTTTCAACCCACTCTATCCTGAAGCCTTCAATTTTGTTGTAGTTCTTTAAACATAAGTATGTTTTTATTACATTATGAAAGGCAACAAAGTACTGTTTGCACAGCATTATTGACAGGTTTGTGCATACTTGCTGCCAGGGCTTTTTAATTTAACTTACAGCCAGATTTTGTAAGGAGGTTTCATTAAATCTATGGAAAAGTTGTTAGGTGCTATTTTGGGTAGAAATAGGGCTACTTCAGATTAGCATAAATTAGCTTAAACAAGCAAATCAGTTTAAACCATCTACTCAAACTGAAAGAAAAATATGTGTCACTGATTGTAAAAGAACTGTCAAGAGCAGATAAAAAAGATATCACACCTCAGGTGGAGGTTACTGCCTCTCCAGGGAAAAGGTCCGCTCCCTACTGCTGAGTCACAGAGATGTGGAGCTTCCAGGCCATTGCAATGCAAAGTAAGGTGCAATCGCCTAAAGCTCACCCAAGGTGTCACTGAGGTTTGCGTCAGTTAAATAAGTCTAAACTGGGGGAGAAGGGGGATAAAAGTTTAGGCGAAGCTTTTGCAGCTCCCTCCTACAGTGAAGGACCCAGCCACCATCAAGTCTGTCTAATGCAGGTATCTATTTGCACAGGGAGGTGTGAATTTCCTCAATATATATGTGAAGCACTAAACCGGTCCCACTGCACCCCTTTTCCACTGGTCAGCCCAGAAAAGGGCTTTTCAGCTTTGCAGACTTGGCTTTGTTGTGGCACCCAACACCCAGCTGCCAAGGTTGGCGTGAGGTGTGACCCACAAGCTCCAGTCGTGCTGCTGGCTCGCACATCACGGCTGTCCTACAGCCCGGCCCTTTCATATTTATTAGAGGGGTCAGATGCTTATGTCCTGCATCAGTATCTGATGTAGACTGCTGCCTGGTTGGAATAGCCATTGGTTGGTTTTCAACTGATACCAAAGAAGTATTAAATCACCTGCCATTCATCAGACCATTTCACACTGGCTTAGCACAAAACATTTTCGCGGATAGGGAACGGTGGATTGCCTCTCCAGCAAATGTATAATAAGAACGATGTGTTTTACACGGGAGACGGGAATTCTTCCCCGCAGATACACATGTGCAACCCTGCTGGCTTTCTTGGAAGCTGCATACATACTTCTGAACAAACAAACAACCACCACATCGCTTCTTCCGGGCTCAGAGATTGTGCTAGTTTTCTCCAGCAAGCTTAGTAGTGTGCCAGAAATAAGCAACGGAACCCTCATTTAGGCAATCCAAACAACAATATTTTTAATGTCCAGCCCCCAGATCTTTGATTCAATACTCACTTCAAACATTATGAAATCTGTGTTTGTTAAAACTACCAGAATTTTCTGGAGCAAGTAGCGTGGGGAAGGCAATGGCTGGGGCACGTATGGCGGCAATTGCCCTCTGGCTGCCAGATGGGCTCGCACATGTGTGTGTGTGTCTCTCCTTGGTTTTGGGAAGCCCTTGTTACCACCAGAGCTCTAAGAGGTCCTTCCTCTGCTCAAGCTGTGGAGATGTTACCTGGTTTTAAAGCAGAAGCCCTCACACGGTTGTCCTTCCTGTGCCAGCACAGCACAGTTAATAACCAAGGCATCTGTGCTGCATAGCAAAGACATGATAAAGCTGCCAGCTCTGAGCTACCGCGGGTGACAGCAGCAGCCTAGATGCATGTGTCAAGGAGCAACCTGTTTGCCCTATAAAGACTCTTGTCATCAGGAAAAAATGTCCTCATCTCATTACCTAAACTGTAGCGAGCTACCAGCATTCACATTTTTCATTGCAGCATAGGTGGTAAAAAAAAAAAACCAACACCAGCTCCTGAAGATAGGAAAATCGAGGGCAGGCAGGAGATTGTGTGCCTATTGCACTTTCATTCAGCCCTCATCCCATGGAAGAAAGGAAATTAAAATACTTTTTCTTTTTTTAAAATCCTCAACTCTGACCTACTAAGCTTGTGGGTCGCGACCCCCATTTGGGAAAAGTTGCACTTTCTCCTCTTCTTCCTCCCTGGCTCACACACACACACACACAGACACACACACACCATGAAAACATTACCCTAATGACCACTGACAAAACAATGCCTGAAGGAATGTGTGGACTATAAGCATCCAAATAACAGAGCCAACAAAACAAGTCAGTCTCTTAATTTCAGTATCAAACATAGGTTAATATTAAAAAAAATGTTCCCAAAAGGTATACATTTTCACTAGACAGCCAGTTCAGCGTTAAGTAAATTGACTGAAAATGACTGAAAAATGAAATAAAATGACAGCACCAGAGAGTAACCATTAATTCTGGGTTCTTTCCTTTCCAGGTCTTCATTCATTTTTCTTCCCTTTGACTTGGTACACGTATTTTTCCTCCCTCTTTTAGATACTATCTTTGACTATTTCTTTACCTCTCCTTTCCATATTTGCTTGACTTCCCTCTCATTTTCTGTGGAGCCTAACGTGGAGTTCCCCATGGAGCTCATTCACAGTCAAATGTTTCTTAGTCAGGGAAACCTTCCACATCATCACGTTTGTCAGTGCGGTTCCTCCAGCTTTCATTATACCCTTGGGCTAAGGACCATGTGAGCCCTGGGTCTGGGGAAAGGAAGTTCACTCTTCCTGCCGTCCATGACAGCTGCCTTCAAACATCCCAGCTGGGTTTCTTGAACCCAGAATGGGAAAACTCCAGTTTAGGTTCAGTCCATGAGCAAATTTCTTTCACCTCTCAGATATGCCATGCTCATCAAAATTTCTGTCCCGGGTCCGTTACTGAATATTTCCAGAGAGGTGCTCTTTACTGGGAGGCAGCAATGAAATGTACCCCATGCTCAGCCCTGGCACACCCAGATACAAGAGAAGTCTGAAGCAGGGATCCTACTTGCCCATGTGTTGCACCCTTCTCTTTGTGCATCTGTATGTAGCTGCCCCTCTTACTTTGAGAAGGTGCAAAATGTTAGATAGCATCCCCAAACAGCAATTCAACTCCCTGAACTGCAGTTGGGGAAAAATGTTCCTGCTTGTCACGTTACTGAAATCTTTTGGTTCCTTGTAAATTATCAGTTCACCAATACTGATTCCGTAATATTTACTGTCCGGTGACATTCAGTTCTTGCTTCTTACCACCACTGCTGATACTACAGCAGGATTTCTCTAGCGTGTGACTTGACTTTAGAGCGCCCTGTTTATTGGCTTTTGGAATGCCTTTTTCATTTAACGCAATTCAGGTTATCCCCCCCACCACTCAAGAAACCCTGAGGTTCCTAGCCTAGAAAATATCCACTGGCCTGTGAAAAGCCATGGCCACGCAGCATCACACATGCTAAGAACGTATTCATGCCAGTCCCAGCAGGGACTCACGTGCAGGTGCAAGTTAAACGCTTGTTTTGGTCCTTTTTACCATAAAGCATTAAATCTCAGGCTCCCTTCATACTCCCACCCAGCCTCGCAGCAGGCATGTCTGACGAGACACGAGTGTAAGCATCTCGTAGTGCTGGTGAGGCACTTAGTTAAGCGTTCCCCTTTCGGGCCTCACTTTTGCTACTATGCTCAATAATGCTCAAGGCTATGCAGCTGCACTCCAGTTCATGCAGGATCAGGTTCCCCTGCCCTCTTTCTCCTGGCTTAGCAGGTTTTTTTTTCTTTTTTGTTTTTTTTTTTCTTTTTTACCCTATAGTCAATGCATGAACACTTCAGAGCTCCATTAAGCTCAAAGAGAACATGCATGAGCACTTCATAGCTCTCCACACAGCCCTTTTGCCAGCCTTTCCCTTCAAAGAAGCTGCTCCAAAAACTGACTGGAGCCAGAGAAAGTCTCCCCGTTGGCCTTGGATCAGGCCCAAGGCAAGGGACACAATTAGACGGGAACGGAGGCACTAACGAAAGGCAGCTTGTCTGCCAGCAGGCAAAAACTCAGGGAGACCTACAAGGAGAAAGCAGTATTTGAGGGCCAAACTTGAAATCCTTTGAGGGACAAGCCTCTGTGCGGTGGGTGCCCTGCCAAGCAATCTGTGCTCTTCGTGACTTCCACCCGAGCAGTGTGCTGAGGCGCTCCACCGTGGCTTTGAACCGCGAGGTGAAGACAGCGCGTGGGAACTGCCTCACTTTTTTCAATCCATCAGATTTATTTGTTCAATATATTTTTATTGTCTTGTTTATTCTTTTTATGAATCTTATTATTACGAAGCAGTATTTTTAAATGGCAGTGGAAAATATGCCAATTGAAGATGTTTGGGAGAGACAAAAAGAAACCCAAATAAAAGCCTGTATCCAAATTTCATGAGGGGGCAAATGGGTATTGTTCTTCTCATTCCCCTTTTTCCTCTGCATGTACCAGTCAGCCCAGGAAGGGATGTCTCAGAGCGACTCTCTCCAGCCCTCTGCCATTAAATAGGGCAATACAAGAGTCTTCACAGTCCAACAGTTCCTACCGCCTGTTACTCAATAACTTCCACACACTGTGTTAGCACCACCCAGCAGGAAATAATGTCCGCGCTCAATGCTAATTGCCCATGGTTCTCCATTTTTCATACTCCTCTTTCTTCAAAATAGCCTCATTGTAACGACTTATCTACCTAATTTAGATCTCGGTGCTTTCTACTCACATTAACATTGGTTGCAGTGAATACAAATGTACTATCTCATCCGAAAGAAAACCCAACAGATCCTTTTATCAGAGTTGTAAGATGATATGTTTGGATGAAGCGTCTAGCGGGGTCCTGACAGAGCTCTGGTTTGTTTAACATTTTCAGCAGTTATCTGGAAGCAGAAGTAGAAAAAAACATTAATTATATTAACAGTTGACACCAAGACTGGGGGAGAAGAGGGAAAACAAGAAGTTTATAGGGAAAATGGAAATCAATTTACAAGGATTTGAGAATTATACAAGCATTATCCAAATGATACATATTTATCATTACAATATGTCAGCAAGCAGACTGGTTTCTTATCACGTCCGGATAACCTAATACTGCCTTGGAAGATACTTTGCACAGAAGGACAATGGCAATATCTTGCACCCAGAAAATGGATTGTCCATTCTTTATACACTATTTTAAATGCTGTAGAAATTCATAGACATGTGGAGATCGCAGCAGGAGAAAAGTACCTACACTGAACAGAAAAGCATCACAGATAATGGAAAGGCTGAGACCACTATTGCATGTGCAGTTTGCCCCTTTAGCCTAATTAAAAGAATTAAGTTCAACTGCTTAATAACCACAAATCATCTTCAGTGCTCTGTGCTGCTTTATTGCATAAGTAAATTATGGTTTACTGCAACCCAGATTTACTTCCATGCGCAAAAGAAGAAGACATAGCTAGACAAAGGTAGCTGTCACGCACAACAAGGTAGCTCAGGAGCATCAGTTCATGGCAGAGTCCATGTGTGTTACAGACTGGGCTGCATAGGTCTCGGATGCAGAATAAAGCCTCTCTGCTGGAAAAGCCTTCCTCAGCACCTGGAGCTCTTGCGCTATGAGGTATTGAACGGTCCCAGAGATCTGGAGATGTTGGATGAGAGGCAGCAAGCGTTTTGAGTCACTGCCTAGCTGGGGAGAACCCAGCACATCACGGCTGGTGTGCACAGGAAACGGGCCCTGTCCCGTATCCAGATTGAAGACCATCACACAGACATCAAAAGAATGTCTGAGCCATAAATTGCCTACGAAACTTCCTTACTCTGGCTGCAGTCTACTATTTGTCTCTTGCTCCCCACCACCAGCTCAGAGCCCCTTTTTCATATTCAACCTGGTTTCCCAGTCCTCAATATAGCAGTGGCTCCTGTCCCACGCTTGCTCTCTTTGCCTCTTCTTCAGCCTCGCGCACGCTCCCTGCCTCTCGCACAACTCCTGAGCACATCCTGGTCTTTCTCCTTCTGCTCTCTGTGTCTGCAGGACAAAAGTAATGATGATGTCTCCTTTCTTCTGAAACACACTCAGATCCTTGTTCCAGACATTCACTTCACCCTCGACCAAGCACTACCTGGAAACCAACGCACCTCTGAATACCACAGTTTCTTTTACCTTCCAGCCCCAAAGACACTCTGTGCAGTAAATATAGCAATACAACCCTGGAGACATTAAGATGATGAAAGTACAAAAACCACGTCAAAACTTAGGAACGCAGTCATGAGGGTCAAGGCACGATGCAAGTGCCTTAGCACATTTTGGACAGAAGTCTTGAGCTTAGCCTCATTAGGTGGATATTCTCAGCAATCTGTCCTGAGGTGCGTAAGCAGGGATGGCACAGTCAAGCCTCCAACTTGGTGTTATGGGCAAAGTATCCCAGCTCTGCCCTTGCCGATAGGAAAACCTCTAGGAATGAGGTAGCACCATGGAAAAATTTGTGATTTTTCCTTCTCACCATTCTGTAAGTCAGGCAGAATTTGTGCTCGTTTGCAAGGATCCTAGGTTGACAAGGGCCGACTGAACGCACTGGGGCTTTGGGCACCTCTACCCTCCCCCTGTTAATGTGTTCCCAAGACCCACCACGACAGAATTTGCCCCCATTGTCCCACCTCTCTCTCCTCCAAGGTAACACAGCATGAAAGCCCAGGAGTTTTACTGACATATCTACACAGGCCATTGAATAACTAACATGCTCCAGGCTGAATTCCAGTACGGCACAGACACGCCCCATGCTGGGTTATAGTCAGGCTATATCCATACCAGTAAACTAGACCATTATTGCATTAGGACCAAACATCCAGGCCAGCTGGCGGAGAACAGTGTGCTAGCGAACAAGTCTCCTAAATGAGGTGGCAGCAAGCAAACTGCCTACTGGGTATGGTCCCTGGCACACTCCAGTTGCCAAACCAGGCCCAAAACTTGTTCAGAGAGAGTATCGGTTGCAATGGGCCATGTTGGTGCCAGAGAATGTGCTAGCAGTTTACTAGCATAGACAATCGTCTTCCAGGGCCAAGGAACGCTGCCAGGCATGCTTGGATTTACTAGCATGCTGGGTCTCAGTATTTGTCTTTTCCCCATGTGACTAATGATACAACTGTGTCCCAGAATGTGGCAATCACAAAGCTAAAAAGGGTCTGGATTGCATCCTCTGTGTGGGAAGGTGGAAAGGTACACACAGAATATTTCCTTCCCACTTGATCTTCCCAAGGTGAGCCGAGACTGATCAGTATATTTGCCTTTATCCAGTCTGCTTGGGATAGGTAGGAAAATATATTTGATTACTTTCTTCACAGCAATTTCTTCAGTCTTAAGGTTATTTCTGAAGTTTGCTCAGATTCTTCAAGACTGCTTCACCCACGGATTGTTCTCAGAGTAAACATATTGCTTTTAATAAGACGCTTTGGCAAATGACGTTCACAATTTGCTTCCCAATCCACACTGAAGTTTAAAAGCAGCTGAATGTACCTTTACAGATATATCTTAAGGACAAAAAACTTTCTTCTGAGGCCTGCAGAGTTACGCATCGAACAAAATATATGGGAGAGAAGAATGACTGCCCTCATCCTCCTCACTTTGTTGTAATTCAGGAGTGATTCTTTCAACATCAGAGTTGTCTACCAGCATAAAACTAGTATCACAAGAGGAGCAGTAGGCCCATAACTGTGCCTGACTTTACAGCCATTCTGGCCACATATCCTCTGCTAGCTCCAGCTCTGCCATCCACAAAAGGTACAATCTCCAGTCCCCTTACCTACATGTCTCTGCCAGCAGTTACTGTCCTTTCAGCTCAAGGGAGTCCTCAGCCATCCTTAGCACATTGTGCCCAAGTAGCTCAAATGATTTTAATTGCAGGTCTTGGCTAAACCCATCCATTTTGACTGAAATGGTTCAGGGAGCTTTCACTTAAGCGAATCTTCTAGGAGACTGAGAAGGACCTTCAGAAGGTAGATGGCATCTGCAGCTGACAATGGCAACATCTCCCATAGATGCAGCTCTTTGGAGTGCTCCCTGGTTATAAACACAGAGCAATGGCTTTGGAACAGATGCTAAGCAAGGAATAAAATGCACGTGCCTTACATCAACTGCAGATGCTAAAAGACAAAGATGACTGAATTAGGTGCATTTCCTCCAGCTACAGCTTCGGGGGCCGGGGGGAAGTGTACTGTTACTCGCCAGCTCCAAACCGAATCTAATTTAACCTCAGCACTTGATTTTCACAGTCAAAGATTAAGTGAAAAAGAAGACAAGTCACAGATCAACTTCAGCTGGACTAGACATCTCCAGAGGTCCCCTCCAAGTCCTCACCCAAGGCAGAGGTGACTTCAAAGTCAGATCCAGGTGCTCAGAGCCTTGTCCAGTTCTGAATATCTCCAGGCAAATGTTCTTCTTCACTAAGTCCTTCTCAGCCCAGCCTTGAGGATCTGCCCTCCCCAACCAGAGGACAGCTTGCCTGGGGCCCCAGCCGCTACACCCACCACCTGTGGGTGGAGGCTGCAACAAGTGGAGATGCAGGGCAAGCAGGCATGCCTGAACCCTGTTGCTCTCCCCCCTCCCTCTTTGCCACTCTTCAGAGCCTCCTCTGGCTTTTTAGAGGTGCTGCTTACCTTCCCTCCCACTACCTGAGCCTCCTTAGGCCACTGCAACTGTTCCCAAGGGGAGCTGAGGCTGTGGGGGGTATGAGAAGGAAAAATGCAGACCCCAGATAAGCAGGGCTCAGTCTCCTCCTTCCTCCCTGCTCCTGGAGTGATAGCACTTGTCAGCACAAATAACACAGCCATGACCCCCTCGTTCCTCTGGTTGGAGTAGTGGCTCAGGCGGTGGCAATGGCTGAAGAAAAGGCTTTAATGTAGGTGAGGGAGAAGGAGAGTGCACCCTACCAACTCAGATTCTACCTGCCAACTCAGACTTTCCTCATCTTGCTCACAGCAGCCCAGGCATCTGCTCATCCCAGCAGGGAAAGCGGGGCACCCAGAGGCGGTGGCAGTGGAGGCAAGGGATGTAACCTCTTTTAAGAGACCCAATGAAAGAGGAAAGGGGAAGATGAGCAAGCCTGCGAACTCAGAGCAGCACCTTACAGCTCTGTCTTCTCTCCTCCCACATTTATTTCCAAACATTCTCTTTGAGCTGAGCTCACTCCTCAGAGAGGGACATGGCTGATTTAAGTGTGAACTAAAGTGCCTGTCCTACAGGTGGGGCTCTGCCACTTCTCTCCCCCTACAATACATCTACCTACACACTGATCTGCCATTTGTCGCTGTCACACCATTTACAGTTCAGGATATCTCCATCACTTACCTAGCTTATAAGCTCAGGAAAGCAGTAACTGTGGTGTCAGGACCCTATTTGCTTGCTTTTATCCACCACTATTGCCAATATAACCAGCATAAATGGATAAAGGGAAATCCTGCCATACTCCTAATGAATGTACATCTTCAGATGCTGGAAGACAACTTGGTATCTGAAACAGAGTCATATTCATCTGTATTTTAGACTAACATGACATCAGTGAAATCACAGCCCAGACTGAAAGGTTTGGGTTTGTCTGCTTGCTGCTGGCAAAAGGATCAATGAGTAGGTACCTTGCTACGGGCCAAACACTGCTTTGCTGACTCAGGCATAGAATGGGATTTCCAAAGCGCTTAAGGAACTCATATCCCAGATGAAAATAGCACTTGTACCCACAGCCTCACTCAGAGTTTTCTTTGGCTTCAATAGCAGATAGGCACAGAAGGTCTGAGTTCTCCGACTCACATGTTTGTGTCCTGTCCCATAGACACTCAACTGAAGAAAAAAGTCACCCAAAGTGACTATATATTTTCCCT
>NW_009648358.1:1194143-1200636 GCF_000708025.1 Charadrius vociferus
CGGTTTCAAGACGTATTATTAAAGGTGGGTCACTGGAGTGCAGGCGAACACCTAATCTAAACTGAAGTCACAGCTCTCTCTGGCAGAACTTCTTAAACCTTCGGCGTTGGTCTCCCTGAACTTTTTTTCAATCTTAGACATAGGGGAAGGCAGGTGTGCAGGTGAAAACCAGAGTACTGTAGTAGTGTATGTTGAACACTATCAGCAACAAAACTGCCTTGATAAGTCAAGGGGGCTGTCAGATCCCAACCCACCTCGGGTTTTATGGGTCAAAAACAGGAAAAAAAAATGGGAAGCCACTGTGTCAGCAGGTACAAGTGAGCATATGTCCATTAACTTTTCACTAGGTACCTTACCTGTAGACTTGACGCAGTTGGAGAATGACCTATAAGTGGCTACAAAGTTAAAAAAATCTTATACCATCAGTTTTAAGGAGCGAAGCTGAGAATACTTTCCTTCTTTTCTTTATCTTGTGCTTTTTTTTACCTCAAATTTGACGTATGCCTTGAACTATCAGTCAAACAGTGAATTCAAAGATGACAAGAGACAGAGCAAAAGCCAGAGGTTCAGCCATGAAATCGAGTCCCATGGGATTACTGAAAAGGACAGGACTGCAGGGTTGGCTGGTGCAAAGTGCCTTTGATCCTTTGAAGCCATCGACTTCCACTTTCTGAGGCAGTTCTTATTCAAGCCCCTCATCAACTGTTTGGGACCTACTGCCAGGATCACAAAAAGTCCCTGGGCTTAACTGGAGCTCAAAGGCAGCACTGAGAAAAAAATAAAATAAAAAAAAGCTAGAGGAAACCTTCCCCATCCTGTGAAATGCAGAGGCCAGAGAAAGAGGGAATAAGAAACAGCTTCTTTTTTCACCACCACCAAGGAAGGCTGAGAAGAGACCACCGCTCCTGTGACAGCTGAAGTCTCTAAGAGATGCAAAATAGCTTGTGGCAACAGCCTGAAATTGTCTTGCAATATTGGTGTCCTCATATTGCCTGGACAGATGATGAAACCACATTGCATTAGCTCCGTGGCTCGCTGCGGGCATTGTGCTACAGCTCCACAGGCTGTCATTACGCGGGGCGCTGCCTCCTGCCCATACAGCCCACATCTTCAGGGCAGAGTGTTGGGGATAGTTGAGGGCCAAACTTTCAGCTGGTGTAAATTGGCGGAGCCCCACCAGCTTCCCTGGGACTCCACTGATTTACAGCCGCTGAAACTCTGGCCCCTGCTATGCTTAAAAGTCTGAGACAGGCTTTCATTGGACACAAAAGAATACTCTTTGGGACACTTTGAAACCTGTGCTGTGCGCGAGCGAGGAGCTAAACGATTCCCAAGATTTTCTGAGAGACATGTACAAGCACACATTGTGCACCGAGCGCGAGCAGGCTCCACCAGACACACAGACACAGAACACGCTCCCTGGGATGTGCCAGGGTGAAGAAGAGTTTTCTAAGTCACTTCATTTTTACTGGAAACTCCGCGCCAGTCCTCCCACATATAGCGCACTGTGCACTCCTCGTAACCAGCATTGTCTGAACTTGTGGTATTTTAATAAAGGTTCCTGCCAAGCCAAAGACGCTCTGAGACACATCACCTTTGTCCAGAGGAGGATCCCAGCTGAAAACGAAGTCCAGAGAGTGTGACCTCTGCTACAAACCAACACATAGGTATGTTAAATGAGTTCCTATTAAAAATAACTGCTCTCCGTACTGCCTGGAGTAGGAGGGGGCACAGGCTGTTTAGAGAGTGCACATGAGGGTGACAGATTGCAACAAAAAATCCTTTCACTGTACACAGAGGAAAATGAGGCAGTATAAATGAATGCCTCTTTTTTATTTCATAGGGACAGGTTGGCAAAAGCAGATTATTGGGTTTGGGCTGCACGGAAAAGAAGAATTCTCCTTTTTTTTTTTTTCTGGAATCCCGATTCATCTTCATTATTCAGTCACTCAAGCTTCCTTGGAAACAGAGTGCCACTGAGTTATTATGGCAGTCATAGATGAATTCAGCAGAAAAATATACGTATAATAACGAAAGAAAGTAAAACTGCTCTCCTTGTGCAGCCCTACAGAGAGACAGCCAGACAAAAGCATGAAAAAATTGACTGTCTGGCCAAGAATGAAATTGCTGGCAAGTCTGGTTTCAACCCTGCTATTAGCTTTCTTGCAGCTGCTTCAACTACCCAAGCAGTGTTGAGATAAGTGCATTTGCTGAAGTCCTTCTTTTTTTCTAATTGGGGGCAATATATTTATTTGCATACTAGCCTACTTCTGATTAATACCTCATCTGAAAGAACTTAGGAGCTTACAGTCAGCCACCTTAAACAGAAACAAAACAAAAAAAACCCAAACAAACCAAACCATAAAAAGGGGAAAAGCCCTCAGAAGCGTTCCTTCGTTTAGGGATGAATGTCATGCTTCCTCTGTGGGCAGAGGACTCTCCAGCTGTGTTGCACATGGGGCAATTCCGCCGTGCCGAGGGGCAGGACGCAGGCAGCTGCGTAAGGGGGGAGGCAACGCGCTGGTGCAAACTCCCCGCTCGGTGCCGTTCGCTTGTGCAACGGGTGGGTGGGCAGAAAAAAAAGCAGCAGGGGTGTAACTGCATCCACCTGGCTCCTACCCGGGCACCGCAGCCACCTCGATGGTACAAGGGGCTGGGAGCGCAAATGTTATGTGTTTCTGGGAGAAAAAAAGGGGGTGGCTGGGGTAAAGGCTCAAATCTTGCTCCTGTCCCAGGAAGATCGCTACTGAGTGCTGATGGATCGGGTCAAGGGAGGTCACGCTCGGGTCCAGACCTCAGGAATGTATTTGGGACTTGATGTAATGATAAGGCGTGACATTACGCTAGCCTTCGGAACTCGCTCGCTTCACAGGCATGTCGTTAAGATTTCCTCTCTTCAGAGGTGTAAAGCACTTCTGTTGCATTCCCAGTAAAAGAAGGTACTGTCTAAGGGTGGAACAGAAAAGGTTATGGAGGATTTGCCAAGAAAATGCCTGTGCTCTTCTTGTTCCAAAACACGGCAGGCTTAAAAAAAAAAAAAAAAAAGTATCAAAAGGCACCCAGCGATTGTTTTTTAGGAAACAAAAGAAGTACTTATGGGTTAGCTTTTCCAAGTTGCTGCATTAGTAGATACACTAAACAGACAGCTTGATCCGGATGAGTCACACGGCAGAAGAGGAACAATGACCTGTGTGTTCCTCCAGTACAAATTATTCATTTTTCTCTGTCAATAAAGACTTTTTTTTTTAAATATAATTGCATTTGGGCAACCAATCAGGAGGGTGTGGCTATCAGAAGATCACCCCCTCCCCCAGGGAGTCAAATCTATTTGGCAGCATGTCAGAATTTCAGGATACCCTAAGGCAGGCCACAGCATCTTAAAATAACTTAAACACACCTCGTATCATGCCTGGATGTTGAATCAGCCCAGAGATGTCAATCACGTACTGCCGTTCACGGCAGAATCACCTCAGTTGCTCTGATCCTCACTTTTGAACTTACAACTTCCCTTCACAGGAATCAGAAGGGGGTGTGGGTATGTGTGTGTGTGTGTGTGTGTGTGTGTGTGTGTGTGTGTGTGTGTGTGTGTGTGTGTGTGTAATTCCCCAGTCTCCACAATAACAATTCCACCCTTTGAGCGTTCTTGTTGGGAAACAGCCCTTACAGAACAGCAAGTTCCTCTTTCACAACAGTTGCTGAGAGGAGGCCGCACAGCTTGGCAATGGCAGTAGAAGACAGCAAACCTGGGCCTTCCCCTTAGAAGTTTATAGGGTTTTTACTACCAACAGGCACACCGGTGTGATTTAACCCCACTGAGTTATTCTCAGTTTGGCCCCTTTAACTTGTTCAGAAGTATTTGCTCATCTCAAAGGTGTCAGTTCTCTGAGAGCTTGGCTTGAGACACTAGGTCTGGTTTTCAGAGGGTCTAAGGTTCCACTGGCATTACGTTATACTGTATTGTTGCTGGTGCTGTGGTGGTTATTTATCTGCACTGGAACAGTATCCTGCAGACCAGGATCCTGCCGTGCTGGATCCATACACGCTAAAAATCTTTACCAACTTCAGTTAACTGCTCAGCTTCCCTGGAGAACAGTATCTACACACAGCACTTGAAAATTAGGGTTGAAAACAGATGCTATTTGTTAAAGTATCTTCCATACTCCCTCATAACTTTTCTCTGTCTGTAAGCTAAGGGTGAAAATCCTGATCTGTGTGAAATACTTTGGGATGCACACACAGGTGCAGAGCACTTGTTAAGCACAGCACAGGGCTGCATTGCATTGCTTTTCAATTTAGGAACACATGATCTTCTTCTCTGCTTCACCTTGCTGTCATGGCATCCCTGAACCTGTGGTCTAGAAAATTGCATCAATGCCCACTGAACCAAGTCCAAGAATTTACTTGAAAATAGAAAAAAAAAACAACGGATTATCATGTTATTATTTCTGAGATAGGAATAATCCGTTGCTACATATTAGGGCAAGATATCCAATTTCTGAAATTGGCTTCACACTTTTGTTGCGTGACTTGGAAGTCCCCAGGTTGAAGCACCTGCCTTATTTTTTGCAGACCACTAGGTGGAAGTGCTGCTCCATCTCAGCCTTGCCATCCCCTATCCCTCTAGAAGCGACAGTCAGGGCTGGAGTGATCCTTGACAAACTTTTTTTTCTTTCACGGGGAAGCGAAAGATGAAGAACCAGAAGCCTCGGTACACCCCCCTACTCTCCCCAAAGCAGAGATTCGGGTTGGGGTTGTTTTTTTTCTAAAGCAGAGATTCGGTTCCAGTGCACACAGTATCGCAGGAAACATATATCAAAATCAATATATAATGAAATCATAACAACAAGGCTTGTGACAGCGAGGCATAAAACCTGGAATGTGCCTTCAGAAGGAGAGACAGATGAATTTGTCAAGCATGCCATAACACAAGCCATTTCTGAATTATTAGTAATTTATAATGCACTTTTAGAGGAGTGGGGAGAACCTAGGGAAATGAATGGGCTTTCTTGGCTTTTCTCTAAAATGACAAATGTCTTTTTTATTCCATTTGCTCTCTCCCAATTCCCAGCTTCCAGCCTCTGCCTATAAGCCCACTTAGCACCAGGTAACTCTATACCTCCTTCTTCTGCTCTTGTGAAATGAATTATCTCCTATAGCAGCTTTCCAGGGCAGTGCCTGCCAGAAGGCAACCTCAGGGGGTAAAGTCCTTTCCTAAGTTTGTCTGTCCAAAGCCATTTGCCCTGCGGCCTCACTCAGAGCTGACCTAGTAAAACCAGACAAACAACTCGCAGCAGTCTCCCTCCTCCCTGCCTTCTTCTCCCCCTCCCCTATTTCTGCCCCCTGTGCTCTTGATCTCTCCCCCTCAGCAATTTAAGTTTGCTCACTCTTAATTCCTGGGACCACCAGGCACTGCTTCTGTCCTGCCAGGACCAAACGCAGAGCAGGGTAATCCTGAAGGGAGAGACAAGAAAAATGGCAACGCAGGAGGGTTAAAGGCAGGCTGAGCCCAGCAAGCATCGTCTAGACTTTCAGTCTCATGATTCAGTGTGTCTGATGTAAAACTATTTAAATAAGAGTTATGTAAATAACGTGGCAGACAGATAGATTATTTAATATAATCAAAGTGAGATAAGGCCCGGGCCCCAATCCTTCCCTGAAGTAAGGCTGCTTTGTGCCATCCTCACAGTGCAAACAGCCCTGAGGCCAGAAGACCCAGCCAAGGGAGGATCACCCCAGTTCGAGAAGATAGCCTCCTGGCTTGCAACCAGCACAGCAGCTCCTACACAGCTCCTCCATCCCTACATCCAAGCAAAGGGGCATTCATGAGAAATCTCAGTATCTAACTGGTCTCCGCTGCCATATTAGTGCCTTGGAGCCACTGTCATTTGGGATCATTTGAAGCAGCCCTCCTCTGAGCTACACTGGAGGATTTGCCTTCAACTAAGCCAGCTGGGGACCGTGACCAGGAACAGAAGCACCTGGATAATAAAATGCACAAACTTTTTCCTCACCTCTTCACCTCCCAGCAGGGTTAGCCTCAAAAACAGACTTGAAAATAGCCCATCAGGTAGGGTGGCACTTCCCTCTCATTATCTTATTACCACCTTTAGCATATTCATCTGAGTTTTACCCACTTTTAAACTACCCAGGGCATGTCTGCACCACAGCGATTGCACGCAGGATAGGCCCAGCTGAGCTAGCTTCACATCGGCTGACCTGGGGACCAACAGCAATACAAACACTGGAGCACAGGACTCGCCACGGGATGCACAACCTGCTGGAGAAGGCGGCCCTGGGCACAAGCAGTCAGTGCCCACAGGACTGCAGGCAAGCGCAAAGCTGGCTTGAGTTTGTTGACAGGAGCGGGAGTTGTCACAGTGCAAATGTTCTCTTGTGTAACATGATTTCCACCAGCTCCCCTAGGCCACCAGGTTTCCCACTAACTTGGTTTGTTTTTATTTCACAGTGGGGTAACGCCACTTTCTTGACATTC
>NW_009648358.1:1200658-1211143 GCF_000708025.1 Charadrius vociferus
CGCTAAAATCAACATGCGGGCAAGTTTAAGTAAAGTTTAAGTAAGGACTGTGCTGCTGGCACTTTCCGCAGTACCACACCCTCTTACCTCTTCTTCCCATTCAGGTCACTTGTAACTCTTGACTACACCTCGTTTATTTTTTTTTTTTTTGTTCTTCCTTTTTTGTTAAGTTACTTGGTATCTGCTCGATCTAAACTTCTCATTCACTTCGAATGGAACCAACCAGTTCTGCTTCCAGACATGGCCTGACCCACGGATAATCTCTGCAGTTGCATGACCATGTCAATTAAGGACAGTTTGTTTGTTAAGCAAAGAGAGTTAAATCTACCAGGGACAGGTTTATTCTGGCATAAATATGCCTAGTATGGGTACAACATAGTCTCCCTCCCACATGGCAACGCAGGTGAGTTAAAGCGATACGACTGAAGCCAGCGCTCTTTTTTTTTTTAAAAAAAAAAAACACAGGCACATGAAGCACACGTGGCTTCTGCGCACACACAAAATCAATGTGAGCACACGTGGGGCCTTTCCTTCTCTGTCACAGTCACACAACAGTGGGCAACAATTTAATGCATCTTCTTTCAGCTTGCAGACAACGGTAACCATCTAAAGGCAACATGAAGGAGGAACAGATTTACTCAGACTTCCTCCACTCCTACCTTCTACCCAAATTAATGTTGGAGCAGATAAGGCTGGAGAGCATTTCCCTTCCCTTTTTTAAACCTTTCCTTAGTTTAAATGGTCTGACTCATCAGCAACACAAAGATGACAAAATGTCTATTCTCCTCCTCCCCCCTCCCAAAAAATACTTTGGCATGATTTTGTTGTCAAATTAGGGTACTCAATCCATGCCAGTTGGGGGGGGGGAAAGTGGGCTCCTAGCACACTCATTGTATATGATTAGGATTTGGGGAGGGTGCGGAGCATAACATCATCATAGGCAGAAAGTGAAAACAGCCAAAGGAAACGCCTACACTCTTCCTTTACAAAAGCTGCTTGTTGTGTCTGTCTGAACAATTGTTAAAAAACCTGGAGGGGAATTAGAAGGAAAAAGATAACTGACTTTATTAAGAGCAAAAGATTGATTGAGCAATTGATTGCACTTAATTGGAACTGTGCGAGCAAGGGAGAGGATTTCAGGGTTTGGTGTTTTTTTTTTTTCCTGGTCTCACAGAAAGTCCAGCCACAGAACCGTACAGGCAGGCCACGGAGTTACTGAGCTCAGGTTTATTTTTTCTCCCAGGGCATTGCTTGCCTGCAAGCAGCCGGCTTTGAGAGCTGACCCCTTCCATAGCACTGCCAATCTCAATATTTAAGGCCTCACAAAAGAGGAGGAACTTAAGAGTCATGAGGTTAAACTTCAGAGGTTGGTTTCCACATGTGTTCCTTTCCACAGCTTTTTCTATATATATATATCTATCTTTGCTTCTGAGGTACACTCACGTTCATGGGATGCTTTCCTCTGTAACGACAAGGTCTAGGAGCTTTTTAGATTTTTTTTTTTTAGATCATGGCAAGATTCTCATCTATCAATTAATTTCAGGAGTGGAGTCCTCAAAAGAAAAATGTTATCCAATTCACAATAATGAAATCTGGAAGAATTATATGACTAAACCCCACTAACCAAAGGGACAGAGGCAACACTGTTATGGGGCATATTTTCATGAAGCAGAGACTTCATTTTCTGGAGTTATGCACATAATAATGAAGCTGCAGCACAAGAGAGAACTAGCTCAGAGTTTCACAATCTTTCTCCCCAAAACAATCCTCAAGGGGAAAATGATAATGTGCATGAACAGTTAAAATAAAAGCAAAACCCTAGCTAACCCCTTTGAATGAACCAATTCCTGTGAATGCATTGTTATTACCCTGCAATATATATTACCTTAATTTTCCTCTTAAGCAGCAGGAAGGACAGATAGTCATACTGCACAGATAAGAGTGTGATTTCCAGTGAAAACAAAGGTTCCAGCAGTTAGGTTTGGATTTGCTTTGTTTAAAATCAAAGTGCAAGGTACGTGGGCCTCAAACTTATCTAAACAGTACAGCCAGTGCCCAGACTCATGGAGTCGTTGAGGTTGGAAGGGACCAGATCAACACGGCCTTCGTTTGCCTGCGTGATCACGTTACATTAATAAATATAAAGCCTTTTTGCCTGTGAAGGCAAGGAGCTGAACTGGATGGTCAGGATGCCCTGTGTATGGATGTGCTCGAGCTTCCCAGGTGCCGGCAGCTGGTACCCTGCTGAGCTGCGCACTCTGATGGTGCATTTTACATCCACTAATCTCATTTGCCTACTCTAAGCAAGAACAGAGGCTTCACCTGGGTACGTTCAGATGAGCAAACTTCGTAAGAAAGCAAAATAACAGAGAATGCAGGAGCAATGTTGCAAGAGCAAATGGCCAATTTTGCAGTTGAGGCAATAAAAATGGTTGATGGCTGTAAAAATGGTAGGACTGAACAACTGTCTTACATCCTTCCTCCTCACAAAAAAAAAAAAAGAGGAAAATAAATTATCCAAAAGCATAAACCTTAAAAGCAGCACCAATTTCTCCATTACCTCTTCTAGTTTTCCAGTGTGAGCCAAGAGCCACATGGATACAGCAAGAAGGGTAAGGAAACAAATAATGCCTTTTACACCAAGGCTTTCCATACCAAGTTCCTTAGGACTGAGAGACGAACCAAAAGAAGGAGGAACCAGCATGGGCTCGTCTCTCTTTGTCAGACACACGTCTCCTGTGCCAGGTGCCACAGTTGCCAGCCACCTACAGCCCTCCTACAAGCCTCTCCACACTCACCTTCTTTTCCGCCCATCTGCCAGGAGTTACCACTTTCCCAGGTCTGCCAGCTGAGCCGCTCATCCCAGCACTCGCTCATCCATTCCAGTCAAAACAAGCCAGGTCAGCTAAAGCAGCCTGCCATATAGGTCTTTCCTAACCCGCTTCACCGGGACTGAGATGGGTTAGGAAATTGTAAGGTGAGCAATTCCACCGACAGACCTGAGAAGTCAGTAACCTCTGGCAGGAGGGCAGCAACTGGTGATAGGAAGAAAAAAAAATAATAAAAAAAATAAAAAAATCAACCCTGGCAGCCAAGAGATTCCATGTCATTGAGCCTCTACAGTCCTACTTGCACTGTGCCCATCCTATGCAGGACCACTGGAACAGTCACGCACACCATTCTCCTCTTTTTGCAAACGGCCAGATCACTCTGCAGCTACAATTACCTGTAGCTAGTGCTGGTTAAGTGCTTTGAAGATTAAAAGCACAGATACAAGTGTTAAATATTGTAATTATTCTTACTACATAACATTGCTGCACTGAAAGCAGGGAGGGGTTGTTTTTCCGTGTTTGTATGTGGGAATACCATGACAGCTGCTCCTTTCTGTAAGTGAATTGCTGCCAAGGACCTTGATAAGGGGTTGTGCTTGAAGGAAGAGGACCGAGTCTGGGAGTTTTCTTGGAGTGCTGCATACCACAGTGAAATTAAACTCTGCTCTTACCAGGCTTCCACTGTCAGAGCTTACTCCTATACGTGCTGATTACCCTGAGCTGCCTCTGGCTCCAGGAGGAGCAGCAGCGACTCTCAGCAACTTACCAGGGCTTGATCCTACAAGTAGCACACAGAAGGAAACACAACTCGCTCAGCTCAGGCAAATAACTTGGGAACAGCCCCACACGCATCAAATCCTAAAGTCCATACTTCTGTTTTACTCAGCTCACACCTGCAGCTTTAGGAGAGACCTCTTCATGAATAAGGCCAGGGCAGGAGGGGGTTTGGGCTCTTCTTTCTATTAAGGATGTCTTCTGACCTTCCAGCACTGAAAAAAGGGGTGAGCCTGAATGCAGTTTCCCTATACACGGCATGAGTCCTCTGCAGCATCTGTCTGGCACTGCCATCACCAAGACCACACAGCCAGG
This sequence comes from Charadrius vociferus, assembly GCF_000708025.1. NCBI lineage: Eukaryota > Metazoa > Chordata > Aves > Charadriiformes > Charadriidae > Charadrius > Charadrius vociferus. The sequence goes on from NW_009648358.1 coordinate 1,204,579, forward strand.
AAGATTTGCTGGGCTAAAAGCCCCTGGGTTTAGTCCATTCTTCTGTATTCTCAGAAACAGGTAGAAGAAGGAGTTTGTGACAGCAGCACATAGTTCATTATCACCTCACAACTGCCTCAAATTATGCCAGAGGCTGGGCTGGCACCTACCTGGCTTTCCATAGCCAAGCACAAACAAGGCCATGCTGAATTTGGGTCATGTCTGAGGACAAAGTTGTGAGTGACCACTTCAGTTTGTGGCGTGGAGTTAAGTGTACTTCTGTGCACCTCTGGGCTCTGTGACACAGCCCATACAGCCAAGGGCCGCAGCATTTAATCAGGCATCGCTTCTCTGAACTAAGGCTGAAAAACCATATGACCTGCTGCTTCCGTGTCTCATCCCTCCCTCCCTTGTCCTGCAACAGCCCTGACCAGCTTTGAACCTCTCTGCACAAGGGGTCAAGTAGACCCTGCACAGTCCAAGAAGAAATGATGGTATGACCCATCTTCACGCTGTCAGGCAGCTTTTGGGAATAGATGGGAACTAAGAAAGCCTGGGGAACACAACTCCTGCAAGAGCAGGTGACCGTCCCTTAGAAGGGCCCACCTTGCCTCCCCATTCTGCACTCTCTCTCACACAGGCAGAAGCAGTCCTGAAGAGGTGAAGCCACAAAAGGGGTGGGGTGGGGTGGGGGCTGTTCCCACCTGAAGAGAAAATATTGAAGTGTGGTGAGCACCTGAAAACCTCTCAAAGAGGATAAAGATAACCATGGGCAACAGCTGCAGCTGACAGCATAAGGAGGAGGCATAGGCAGGCACCGTGCTGACAGGACCCAGTCCAAGAAGTGTTCAAGTACCTACAGCTTCCCCTGACTCCTGTGGGGCTTGCAAGTGTCTGATGCCTCTCTGGGAACCCATGGTACACATCCACAGTAACATTCCAGCCCCATCAAAGTCCTTATCTAATCTGAAACCTACTGGCAGCAGTAGCACTGAATTTGGGATCAGGAAGATCACCTGCAGAAAGAGGCATGCTCTGGTACCTTTGGTGTTCTGTGCAGAATAAAAACACCTGTCTGTAGTCTTTCTGAAGGGGTGAGGAGGAAATAAGAGCATTAAAAATATGTATTTGTTTTAGAACATTTTTAGGCTCCTTTGGTGGCATGGGAGGAGGTAGCAGAGGGTGAAGGACTAGCAAGAAAGAAGCCTGGGCGTGTCACAGGGGAAGGGACAGGTTGTAGGAGGAAGCGTAGGAGGTGATGCAGACAAGCTCACTAAATTGCAAGACAAAACATGGATTTTGTCCCCAAGCAAAACACCCCTGTACTGCTGTCAGGTCAAGCTAATAAAGACAGCTCTTTAGAGACTCCACCGTCTGTCTGTGTTTCCTCTCTCACCAAGAGGAAAAATAATTAATAAGCAGCTACTGTCTGGCAATCAGCAATTATTTGCATCATCGTATATGGAGATGGCAGCCTTCCTGATCGTGAAACACACCTTCTCTTTAGCAGTGGAGCTCCTGCTTGTTCAGCCCTGTAGGTAGCTGCCATCTACAACGCTGCACGGGACTTTGCTCAGGGGGGGCTGAAGGTGGGCAGCACCCGCTGTACCGGTTATAGAGTGAAACACACTGAGGTTTCTTACATCTCAGGAGGTTGGCCACGGGCACGAAAGCCAAGCTCCAGTATTTGCAGAGTCTTTAGAAAGCAGGATTTGCAATAGAATACAAGTGTTGCTGGCGAGATGCAAATTTGCAGTGAATTCAGTAACTAACAGAACAACTTCCTTTGTTTACTACACAGAGGATACAAGAAAATTAAACTAATCTGGTGCTAGTCCAACTCACTGCTAAAACCACTTTTGACAAAAGCTGACCCCTTTGCTCCTGAATAAATATTAGCAATTTGTTTGCGCATTGTTCAGCCAGTTTTGTAGACAGGCAAAGAAAAACGAGCAAAGAATTTATTCGGTCATTTTTTTCCCCACCAATTGTCAAATAAATTATTCACAAATACAAGCTTCCATCATTCATCTAGCACTAGACTAAACACTTTCTACTAAACTTAGTTTTCAGCATCGTGTTTCAGTTTATAGTTACATTTTTCCCTGGGCAAAGCAAGCCAGTCATTAGACAGCTCTCATAGGTTTCTACTAAACATGCTTGATTAAGTCTTTTAAGAAGGAGGGGGTGGAGGAAATTGTCCTTTAAAGTCAATGGGAACATTTCCATTCACTCCAATGGGAAATGCACTGGAAGAGATAACATTATTTTGAAGAGTTAACGAGCATACTTAACTCTGCAACAAAACCCCTATGCCACCATTACACACTGCACTTTGTGATGGACAGTTTTCAAACTGAAAAGAGTAAGAAAATAATCTTAATGCTGGAGCTGCCCAAAGCAGCAGTTTTTCCTACCACCACCCCATGGTGCTACCCGGCACGTAACATACATACATACATACATACATCAAACTAATGCCACCCACCCAAGCTCTAGTCTTGCTCACTCTCCAGTGACTTAACTTCTGTGAGTTCATTCACCATGGGGGTGCTGAGCTGGCACAGGTGCTTGCCTTTAATTTCTCCAAGCCAGAGCCACAGCTGATGCAATTCAGCTTCATGGCTTGAGGATCTGGCCTCATTTGAAAGGGAAAGCAGAATATGAAAAGAAAAAAAAATTAAAAAAGGATAAATTCAAACATGTATTTCTGGGGTGACTTACTGCATGCCACACAGGTGTGCAAGGTCAGGACGACACACATGCAAGAGACCTCTGAGACGAAATAACTGCATGAAACTACTACATTTGGAATTTCTATGGGTAGGCAAATTGAAAAACAGGCACAACTCAGGAGCACACCTTTGCTGCAGGTCAGCAAGAAAACTCCGTGTCATCTTTTTCTTCAAAGAGCTATAGACGGCTGCTGCCATTCCCCTAAATTTAGAAGAAAGAGGGACACGATGTACTATTCACTCCATGCAAATCCATGATGAACACTACTGAACACAACACCTGTGTTCACCTCTGCAGAGAGCAATCGTTTCAATCGAGTGGTTTCCATAAGCCCTTCTCTTCCGAAGGAAATGGTCTGTTTTATCCCCAGTCCGTTCAGCTCCAGATGAATCCTTGAAGAGTATCCCCCAAGATAATTATGCTTATTCATTATTAGCAGATCAGCTCGAGATCCCGGGCACAGTCGGGAGCCAGACAGCATACAAATGTAGAACAGGAGGCTGCTGAGCAGCTACCCTGCTGAGATTACAATCTCAAAAGTCATAGGGGGAAAACCAAAAAGAAACAAAATAGACAAACAGGCTCAGCAAATGTTGAAAGCTAGAGGTGTGGTGGAGGGCTCGCATTCCTTCCCTTCTTCAGTGTGTAGGTGAAGCCCAGTCTCTGGAGGGAAACGGGTGCCTGGAGAGACATGAAGCTCTTCCTGTGGCTCAGGGAGGCCATCCCTGTCCACCACAACCTCTTTTCGCACAGCTCTCTCCTAACCAGAAGAGATGTTTCAGTTGTAGCTGTGCCCATGGTGAATGTTAAGGACAGCACAGCTAGATGTAAGCCTAATACCCTTCTCTCCTTCACTCAGCACACTTGGCAGGTTCAGCTCAGGGCTTTCAATAGGGCCACTGTTTGGAAGTCTTGCTGTCTGCGTTTTTTTTTTTTTTCCTACAGAACCTGTGCTTTAGACCTTCAAGCTCAAGGCCCGAGTAACAAGGAGAGAGGCAATGGTATAAAAAGCAATGTGACTTCTGCCAAAATGTGTCACCTCGAGTCACTCCATGCAAAAACCATGAGGCTCTGTCCAGAGTTGAGAACCGTAAAATAGAGAGACACGTGGTGCAGAGCTGATAGGGACCTTCCTTTCAAATTTATCCCAAAGCCCAAGACATTATCTATTGGATCAGCCCCTGTGGGTACTTAGACGCCACTCTGCCTACTTTTTGGATCCCATTGGGATTTAGGCTGAAAACAGGTGCCAAGATGCTCTGACTCAGGCGGTTGCAGGCATGCCCAGCAGCAGAGCTACTGGTGCCCGGGGAACACGCAGGTAGAAGACAGAGGCACCGACCAAGGCTGGATGACTTCAAGGTTAGACAGTTGCTCAGTGTGGGGCAAAGGGGCATTGCTGTGATTTTGGGCTATGCAGTCTGAGCTCCACTTACGCTCTGTCGCAAGTGACAAAGTCCCCGTCTGAAGCTGGCCCTTATAAAAGCCATCCATGTTTCCTCCACACTGTTTTCTCCACTTAATTTAAGTGCTCCTAATCAAGAAATCTACCTAATTGGAATATCTCTGTTAAAAATCAGGGATGCTTACTAACAATGACTGCATCTTGATCGGGATGGTAATATCACTTAATTGGGATGCCTTCAGGTATCTTAGTGGTTTGGGTTTTTTATGTCTCAAGCTCAAGCTAGTCTTGTCTGTCTGCTCCTCATAAAACAGCTTTCAGTTCCTCCTTAGTAATGATCCAGGCAAACGATGATGTAAGTTACTTTAACATTTTTTGCTTCTGGCTGTTAGTTGGTGTGGGAGGGGCAAATTACCTGTTTCTGTGGGTGTTCTTGCCACAGGGACGGTTACGGTAGCTTCAGTCTCCATCCCATGCAAACCCTCCTTCTGCCTCCTTGGGCCTCCCCGTCACGCAGGGAGCCCGCTGCAGCCCTCCAGAGGGCTTCAGTGAATAGGGAGACGCTGTCTTCTGCTACCTGGCCAGCTTGTTTAAATTGAGGGGGGAAGCTACCAACCAAAGTGTCCTGCCACGAGTGTCCTGTTTGTAGCTTACTGTTTTAACGTTCACCGCGTCAACAACTGCGAGCAAAGTTGTGTATTGAAAGCAAGCTATGTATCTGCCTATCGACCCAACCAACCACACTTACACCCCACAGTTACACACGTGCAATTATTTTAAAATGTAAGTCTCAGCTAGGAATCTCTGGCTCTACTTAGGAGTCATCAAGTTAAATAGAAAACTTAATTTTTAAAAATAATCCCTCAAGTGTCTTTTCCATCTTAGAAGACCTGTATTTGTATTTATCAAGTGAAGCACCTCTAAACTGATCGTCTAGCTCTGGATGTAGGATTGCAATCTCTTCTGCTTTGCAGAGCAGAGGAATTGACCTTGTTTGGCTTGGCTGGTGCCATCTTCATATGCCAACATTAGCCATGTTGCTGTCACAGTTGTCCAGCCGGTCTCACTGGGACAGGAATTGGGGCATGAGGTGTGCAGTGGGGCAGGCGGTGTGCCGGAGCCACACATCCAGCACGCACTGGTGGAGCGAAGGGGCTAATGCCACCTGAATAAAAAAGAATGACCAAAAGCTTTGCTTTTATTTGGTTTTCGAGAACAAAGAACTCTGAAGGGACACTGAAATACAAACTGCCAGAGCTCTTTTCTGCTTTAGTGCAAATTTTCTGTTTCAAATCATGCCTACCAGCCTGTTTATAGATTTGCAGAAATGGTACTGCACATGGCCTTGTGGAGGCAGGCAAGAGAGGGAAAGAATTGGAAACGGCAGAGATAACATACTCAGGAACTGAATGATGACTTCTTTTAACTTTAAATGGTACACCGCTTGGTTTTGGGAACAGAGCCCTGCTAGAAAGAGGGGCTTGCCTGGGGTCAGCGCCCATGGGACTCCTGCAGCTCCAAGTTCTATGTGTTTGTTGCACAGGGCGCATTTAAAAATCCATCTCTTATGTGCATTCACAGTGTTTTATGGAAAATAACAGATATGTCTTGAGAGCTCTACTTTCCAAACTATTCTTTCACCTCTTTTTATTGTACTTTACTTTTTGCAGAGTGAGACATTGTTTTCTGTATGTAAACAACTATAATGGGTTACTTCCAGCAGTGCGCAAATAACTGTGAAAAGAGAGCATTTGTGGCTTCATAAAAGTGCATATGCAGATATCTAAGTTTTATTACTTGTATTACCATAGCTCCTAGGAGCCTTAAAGGAGACTAGTTCTTTGGTGCGATTGTACTTAATACCCATAAATGCCTTGTAAAACTCTGGAAACCATGCGTGCATCTAGCTATGCATATATATCAGCGTGTGTGTGTATATTTACACATCTCGGTGACCGTACAACTGTGCAAAAGCATCTGCCTCTGGATTTACCAGACAGTTTTACGAAGCTGTTCTTCGGAGGCTGAACACATCAGTAATTAGACAGCAAGGGGGAGGTTAAAAAACAGAAGGACTTTTCCTGGAAACCAACACTTTTTCATTCGCGGGTTTTATTGGCAAACCTGGCAACCAGTAAAGACATTCCTTGGCAGAGCGCAGGCAAGAACGGCCTGGCTTGAGCTGGCATTGCTCTGCTGCTCACCTCCAACAACAACCTGTGCCGTGCGAAACCGGCACCCCGGGGCCGCGCTTCCACCACTTCAACCCTGGCAAAAATAATAATAATAATAATAAAAAAAAAAAATAAAAGGGCGGTGGGAAGGGTTTGAGTGGGCTTCTTTTAAAATGCCTCTTCCCCCACCCCCTAACCCCCGTGGCGCGGGCGAAGGGAGAGAACGTGGGGCGGAGGATAGGGCAGCCCGACGGCGGGGCCGCGGGGCCCC
>NW_009648358.1:1211254-1213003 GCF_000708025.1 Charadrius vociferus
GGGCTACACGGTCTCGCCACCCCTCCGCTCCCCTCCGCACCCCCTCCTTCTGCCGCGCAGCCTCCCGAAAAAAACCCTCTCGAGCCTCTCCAAAAGGCGGGGAATAATGTATCCAGGGGCTGATCCCTATCTGGTCCCTAATGACTTGCCAAGTACTTATCGCTGCGCAGACTAGGAACCGTCGCTTCATTCTAATGTAAATAAGCGCCTTATACAAATCAGTCTCTCTCCTGCCGGCTGCGCGGGCAGTATAGGTGGAGGTGGCGCGGGAGAGGGCTGCAAAGGTTCACGCTCCCAGTTTCGTCGCTCCGCGCGTGTTTTCATTTACACGATTCCAGAGAATCCAATGGATTCAGCCCCCCCCTCCCGCCCTCGCTGCCCCTCCCAGAGAAAGGAAGGAAGTAAGAGAGGAAAAGGAACACAAAAGGGACAAGGGACCTTGGAAAGTAAAAGAAAAAAAAAAAAATTCACGTCTGGCTATCTTCTTGTCGTTTTAGGAGAGAGTTTTTAACACCCCCAATCCCCCAGATGTTAGTATTTTACTGTGAGATGCCAAAGCTAGAGAACCTACCGAATTAAATGTTTCTTACGCGCTCGCGGGTTTATTTTTTCTGTACGTGTGATAGTACTCTACCTGAGTAGTAGAAACAACACAAGTAGTTTCCCACAGCCTGGTTTTTGTTTTTATTCCTAGTGCCGCGACATCTCTGGGACGCAACCTGTGTCACAGGGACGAATTACGTGTATGCCCACGGTAATTACCGTGGGGAGATGAAACGCGCGGGTTCCGACCTCTTTATGGTCTCGGTTCTCCCCTGCGGATTAAATGCAAAATTCGCTTTCAGATACCGAACGTGAAATTAAGGTATTTCTCTTGTGAATTACACGAAGCCGATGACCGCTGCCGCATTTACTGCAAAGGGTAATTTATTTCTCATTCGAGAACGAGAGCCTAAAAGATGCCACGGGGAATGGAGCGCTCATTTTCGTATTAAGCTGTGTTATTTATGTCTCAAGATAAAAGACGCCCTGGATTGGAAAACTACCTCGGCTTCTTTATGGAATTGTTAACCCACGTTAATAAAATAACAATCACGCCTGTTTGCTTAACTGAGTGCCACGCAAACAGCCCTTGCATTTAGAGTTTGGCTTAATTGCACAGGCTGCGATGGCAGAGGTGGTAGCTGCAAGGACGGGAGGGAGGGAGAGAAGGAAGGATGGCTGTCACCAATGTCCAGCGGCTATAAACACAGAGGGGACTTTCGGCACAATACATTTTTCTACTGGTGAGGCACAGATTTGATACGATCACTTCCCTCCCTGCCCCCCGAAAGGATGTCAGCGGTTTTCTCCTGCGGTGTCGCCCGCTGTTTAAGGAACATGGAAAGCTGCATCCTGAGATGCAAAGAGCCGGGCTGGGTGGCTGGTTTCGGGGTTACAGGGATACTGCTGTGATGTTGGAGCCAAAAGAAAGAGAGAGAAGCGAAGCTCTGACTATGTCTAAACATAAACAGCCCGGGGCTGGAAAGCAGTTCACCTCCAGGTCTTTGAGAAGAGAGGACAACCCACAGCGAATTGTTTGGGTCCACCTGGGCTTTGCCCAGGTCAAATGGTAGCCCCCTCCGCTTACCGCTCCGATGTCATCTTTCTTTCTGACATCTCCGTAAATAAGGTTTGCAAATGACCACACACGCTAAGCCTCGCACGGCTTCAAGACAACCGCGGCTCCCCTGGCCCGGAGCTGCCCCG
>NW_009648358.1:1213093-1215249 GCF_000708025.1 Charadrius vociferus
CGGCAGCCCCAGGCGGTGCACCTCAAACGTGGCTCTCCCGTCCGGAGGCCGGGCTGGGTAACCCGGCAAAGGCTCTGGGGCTGGGGAAAGGCGGCTCTGGGGTGCGGGAGGGTGGGTGAAACCCAAGCGCCAAGGGCTCTTGCTGGGTGGTATCCAAACTCACCGGGGGGGGAAACCGATCATTCTGCCTCCCCAAAAGCGTTGTTTCCCCCTAACAGGCACACACACACCCACACCCACACAAACCCCAAATCATTCCATGAACCTTCACAATAGCGACTTTTGTACCTCGCGTAGAGAAACCAGAGTCCTGCTGGTTTGAGGTATGTAACTTAACACACGTTCGTAATTGCGTCAGTTCGCAATTATAGCATCAGAGTGGCTATTGCAAAATATATTAGATGCAAAATACAGCGGATTAATGCCTCCCCCCCCCTTTTCCCTGTGCTGAAACTTCTCGGTGTTACTCCAGCCTCTCTGCCTGAGAAACAGCTTCGCCTCCGTAAACATTGTCCAGATAACATGAAAAAGTCAGTAAAGGGTCCGGCTCCCGGAGCGGCACGTTACGGCCGCTCATGGGAGCGAGCGGGAAGCCCATGGAAATTGTTTTTAACGGCAGGTAATACCGTGGGAAAACCGGATGACCTGGGCTGCATGGAAACGTGCTAAAATGCCCCATTTTTTTTCTTTTTCTTCCTTTTTTTTTTTCTTCAGCAAAGCAAGAAAGAGTTTTTTGAAAATATAAAGTGTTGGAATTGACATCTAGTCCAGCGCTTGCACATTTATTAATTCTGCCGTGGTGGGAGGAAAGGGAAAAATGTGTAATTAGGCAGGAGCAGGTGAAAGATTCCAGACGATGAAATACAACAGGCTAAACGGGATAATGTATTCACCATTAAAGGACTGACATTTATTACCAAAAGGAGACCCGTTATGTTTGAATATGAAAAGGAGCAGATATTAGGCTATATAAATTACCTCCTTCACGTTCCTTGCATCTCATTTAAAATACATATTTTTATTTTATTTTATCAACCAAGGGATTGGTGTTTCAGAGGAAAAGCCATACCTGCTAAAATACCACCAGGCGAATGATGCGCCTTTGACACGCTCCAAAGGCACGATCCCCAAAGCAATCGATCACAGTAAAAAGTGAGGAAAGGGGGTTTGAATCCAGAGAAGCCAAAAGGGTCTTTTGACGTATTTGTAATGTCACAAGATGGGGGTGGGTAATTCATCTCACAAACACACACCCGTCTTTCCCGTACAAATTCCACGCCTTAAAATAGATTTCAGCTTGTTCCTTTCAACTGACCTATTCGTAACGTTAATGAAGTTTAAGAGGTACAGGCTGCAAAATTAATGAAGAGCAGCGAGTTGGATTTCGAATACCTGAAGTACCGGCAAAATACTACTGTGCAAATACGTATACGAACCTCCTCGTGTTTCAAGCACGAAAAGAAAATCTTCTTTTTTAATATACAACAGAAAACTCAAAAGAAATTTTCAAAAAGAAGTAACCAAGCCCTCAATCTCCGCTCCCTTTGAGCTCCTGTTAAAGTGCTATTCTGATTAGAGCCCAAATATTCATTCGTCCAGATATTTAGACAAAGGCAACACCAACGCAAATCAAATCTACGCAGCAGAACCGGCCAAACAGTTTAAGGAACATTCATTTTATTGTACTTTGCTTTGGTTGGGTTTGGGGCTTTTTTTTTTTTTTTTTTTTTGACCCACCTGACATACCACGGAGTCCACTCTGAAGCAGTTTAGGAACAAAAGAATGCCCCTCGCCGCCTTAAATAAATAAACAAACAAACAAACAAATAAATAAACGAAGGACCCGCTTCCCGTATCACATCCCGTAAGGTCTGTAAAGATTACCTGAACGAGAGAGCTAAAGACCCCGTTAACAAAGAATCGCGCCCGTGTTTATAAACAGCGGAGGCAGCGGGCTCTCGCTTTTGCAGCCGGAGCGAGGAAAGCCCTTGGTGGCTGATTAATTTTTTTTAAAAAAAAAGGAGCTTTGGAGGACTCGTCAGAACCGTGTCAACCGGAGGAATGCGACCTCTCCAGAAGCGTTTGGTCGGGCAGGCGGGCGGCTGGCTGGAGGCAGGCTGGTGCTGCCGGGGCAGGGGCATCATCCCACCACCCTC
>NW_009648358.1:1215935-1216610 GCF_000708025.1 Charadrius vociferus
TTTTTCGCTGGCTCCTTTTTTTTTTTTTTTTCCCTCCTCATTCAGAGCCCCGGGTGTCTCCCGGCACTCATTGGCCGTCCCGGCTCGGCGGGGCGGAGCTGGACCGCCTGCAAAAGGAGGAAAAGAAAAAAAAAAAAAAGAGAGAGAGAGAAAAAAAAAAAGGAGACCAAGAGAGGAGAGGGAGGAAAAAAAAAAAAGGAGAAAACTGTAAGTGCGTAAAAAAGTTCTCGCCGTGGTGACGGATGCTCAAAAGTTCAGGAGTTTTTCCGATGCTTCCCAAAGCAGCCTGCGACTGAAAAAGAGACTGAAAAAAAGCAAGAGGGAGAGAGAGAGGGAGACTTTGCACTGGGAGATCGGGAAGGTGGATTTTTTTCTTCTTCTGCTCGCTTAAAAAAAGCCAACAAAACACATCCCTCTACTTTTGTCCCTCCTTTGCAGACAACTTGTTGCAGATCCCCGTGGAACAAGGAACTGGGAGCGTGGGAGCCTCTTTGCAAAGGTTTTATTTTCTTAATACTCTTTCTGCGTTTGGAAGTTGCTTTCTCCGCTGCGATTACTTTTTTTTTTTCCCCCTCCCCCGATTTCTTTTTAAAAACATTTTTCCCCCTTTTCCCCCCCCTCCTTTTTCCCCCCTTTTTTTGATTTTTTTTTTTTTATTATTATTATTTTTTCCCC
>NW_009648358.1:1218957-1221159 GCF_000708025.1 Charadrius vociferus
CCCCCCTTCTTCTTTTACAAGGACTTGTTTTAAAATGTAAATTGCGACATAGTAATTTATTTTTAATTTGTAGTTGGATGTTGCGGACCAAACGCCAGAAAGTGTTTCCCCCTTCCCTGAAAAGTGACGTTAAAATTGACTGAAACGCTGATTTTTTTCACTATATATAAAAAAGGGAAACTGTATTAATCTTATTCTATCAATATTTTTCTTTTTTTTTTTTTTGTTGAAAATATTCTGAAGGTATTGCATTGTTTGTTTATTAATAAATTACCATTCAGTTGGAATGACCCTTTACACGTCTGTATATTTTAATACTTTCATTTAGAGAGATAGAGAGGGAAAAGGGATTTCATAACTAACTTTGTCGCTGGAACAGCTCGTTCCCCTCCGCACAAATTCCAGAGACCATTTAGGAACTGCCAGGTCGAAAAATCCCTTTTCAGTCTCTTCTGCAATATGTTCCACTTAGTCAGCTCGCCTTATCCGCTAGGAAAAAAATACTTTCCCATGGCAGCTCTGAGTTGGCAAATAAACAAACACGTTTTCTTAGCAATTAATGGGCAAGACCTGGAAACATTTGACCATACACAGTAGTATGACAACATTACGGCTTTTTAAATAATATGCCTATGTAAGGATATATTAAGTGGTAACGCCGAGTTAGAAGTACATGCACTAGATTCCTGCCCTTGTGTAACTGTGTATATATCGAGCTATCGATCTGTGTGTGTGTATTTCAAATGTATTTATATATAGGATTTACATATGTATCTATATTTAAAGAAGGCTTACCTATTTATTTATAGCTTCATATACGCATTGCATATGTTCGAAACTCCACAGTGTATAGTAGATGCCAGATACTTTGTAGTACGTATATTCTTAAATACAATGTGAGTATATAAATCAGCATACAAGTCACCGCTTCGTAGAATTGATAGACATGCGCGCAATCACATCCGTGAAGCCGCTTCTGTAATATAGATTTTTAAAGGACTATTTTATTTCGGAAAAAAAAAAAAAAAAAGTAGTTGGATTAAAGCGCGCTTGTACGGGCTACCTTTATAGCTCTACGTTACTCCTGTCCTTTAAGGACGTTACTGGTCTGTTGGAAGTACCCCAATTGCTCGGACTGAAATTATTTTAGAAAGTCTTTGTGTGGGAGAATTTTTCTTATGTAGTTGTTTGGGCTTTTTTTCCTTTTTTTTTTTTTTTTTATTTTTCTCCTTCCCTCCCTCCTGTTGCCTTAAATCAGAAGAAAATAAATCTTACCAGGGTAGTAGATGAGTGCTGCACAGACTGACGTCTTGTCAGATCAAGAACCTCACCTTCTGGACAATTTGCAATTAAGAACCTACGGGCAATGGGGATCACCTTCCCTCTTTGTAAATAACCACCAAAATGCAATAAATTCATTAACTTAAAAGAATCTGCCTTGTCAGTCAGACTTGGGAAGAAGATTATTTGATTACAGATATTTAAGGCCTAAAGTTTGCTTTCAAGATAATACAGTTTCCTATCAGGATCTCTTATCTAAAGACAACACTTAGCAGTAATTGCTGTTGCATTGTTAAGGCTTACACTGTAAATAAATACAAAGGTATTTACAGTTCAACCTTATTACCTCGCTTTTGAGCTGCGCTTCCCTTCCAAAGCCATAATCTAATATTCAGAAAACACCTTCAGCAGATCGAATGAACTGGGGGCGCGGTGGGGGTGTGCGCGTTCATTTTATAACGTTGCCTTAAAATCGGTTTGTTTAGGTCTCGCATAATCTTTGCTTTTTTTTTTTTCGTGCTAGTAGCTCTACAGAGATTACCGGCCTTATTTAGATTTATTTGTTTGCTAAGTTGGGTGAGAGAAACTCAAACCCTCCATCGTGTCCGGGTATGGTAAAGCTGAAGCGACGCTGAACGCCTTCGCTCCGGGGGCGCGTTTTAATCGCGGCCCCCCTTTCTTCCTCAGTAAAGGGGAATAAAACGTTCCCTATTCCCGGTCGGGCTCACCTTCTGCTCCCCACCGTCCTTCTCCCGGTACCGAGCGGGGGATGGGGACAGCGGAGCTGGCGGCTCCCGCCTCCCCTCTCCTTGTGACCGGGGTTGCCGGGCCGGGGGCACGGCGGGGCTTTCGCCGCCTCCTTCCTCCGCTCCCCCCTCCCCGGAGAGGGGAGCCCCGACGGCGGGAGCTCCCCCCTGCCCC
>NW_009648358.1:1222631-1223930 GCF_000708025.1 Charadrius vociferus
TTTTTTTTTTTTTTTTATTTTTCTCCTTCCCTCCCTCCTGTTGCCTTAAATCAGAAGAAAATAAATCTTACCAGGGTAGTAGATGAGTGCTGCACAGACTGACGTCTTGTCAGATCAAGAACCTCACCTTCTGGACAATTTGCAATTAAGAACCTACGGGCAATGGGGATCACCTTCCCTCTTTGTAAATAACCACCAAAATGCAATAAATTCATTAACTTAAAAGAATCTGCCTTGTCAGTCAGACTTGGGAAGAAGATTATTTGATTACAGATATTTAAGGCCTAAAGTTTGCTTTCAAGATAATACAGTTTCCTATCAGGATCTCTTATCTAAAGACAACACTTAGCAGTAATTGCTGTTGCATTGTTAAGGCTTACACTGTAAATAAATACAAAGGTATTTACAGTTCAACCTTATTACCTCGCTTTTGAGCTGCGCTTCCCTTCCAAAGCCATAATCTAATATTCAGAAAACACCTTCAGCAGATCGAATGAACTGGGGGCGCGGTGGGGGTGTGCGCGTTCATTTTATAACGTTGCCTTAAAATCTGTTTGTTTAAGTATCGCATAATCTTTGCTTTTTTTTTTTTCGTGCTAGTAGCTCTACAGAGATTACCGGCCTTATTTAGATTTATTTGTTTGCTAAGTTGGGTGAGAGAAACTCAAACCCTCCATCGTGTCCGGGTATGGTAAAGCTGAAGCGACGCTGAACGCCTTCGCTCCGGGGGCGCGTTTTAATCGCGGCCCCCCTTTCTTCCTCAGTAAAGGGGAATAAAACGTTCCCTATTCCCGGTCGGGCTCACCTTCTGCTCCCCACCGTCCTTCTCCCGGTACCGAGCGGGGGATGGGGACAGCGGAGCTGGCGGCTCCCGCCTCCCCTCTCCTTGTGACCGGGGTTGCCGGGCCGGGGGCACGGCGGGGCTTTCGCCGCCTCCTTCCTCCGCTCCCCCCTCCCTGGAGAGGGGAGCCCCGACGGCGGCAGCTCCCTCTGCCCCCGGCAGCTTTGCCAGCGAGGTTGCTGCACGGTAACGCCGTTCCCGCCTCCCCCCCGCCCGCTATTTCAAATAAAACTAAAAAAAAAATGAAGAAGGGAGAGGGTAGGGAGGCTCTTGCATGTACTATTTGCCTGTTATTTTTGTTGCCATCAGGCGCCGGCTTTCCTGTATTTTGGGTTTTCTCAGCGGTCTCTCCGGTGTTTGTGGCGAAAATAAATAGGTGGGAAAGCAGTTGTTAGCTCGGCTTGGTTAATCGCCCGTTGCATTGTCAGTGCTGCTGTTCGTTTAGGGGAGCCGGGGGG
>NW_009648358.1:1224512-1226130 GCF_000708025.1 Charadrius vociferus
GGGCTTTGCTAGAAACCCTCTCGGGCTGGAGCAGAGCAGCGCGGAGCGGGACGTCCGCCTGCGGGCAGCGCTCCCGCCCGTGAGGCGGGAACCGCGGGCAGCGGGGCCCGGACCCTCGTCCCTCTTGTGCCTTCCCTCCCCTTGGCGAGCAGGAGGCAAAGCCCGGTGTCCCTTCTTGACCTCTGATTGTCTCCCAGCAGAACTGGGCCTGCCCCGAAGGCCAAAAGAGATGCGGTGCGACCCTGCGCGGCGGCGGGCACGGGACGTGCGCCCAGGCAGCAGCTGAAAGGTGCCTCCATGAGGCCTCTGCATCTTTGGTGGCAGCCCCTACGGCGAGCGGGGACGCTCGGCCCCAGCCTGGCCTGCAGAGCGGTCCACTAGGTGCCAGGTTAGCACGGCGCTTTGTGTTGTCATTTTAGTTTAAGCTGCATTTTTTTTTAAACTATTGCTTTGCTTTTCGTCTAGAAACACCCCCTCTTTTTTTTTTTTTTTTTTTTTTTTTTTAATGAACACACAGCCCATACATAAGCAAGAAGAGAAAAAGTCAGTGAAACCTTTACCTTAAGGCCAAAGTTATATCAATCTCTTCTCCTCCCACCAACAAGCCTCTTGAAGTACAGTTTTCTCCCCACCCAAAGATAAAATCTCTGAGGCATGTCAAGTTGGTATTTCTCTATATAACCTCTTTATCCTGATTATATTGAAACAACTATTCGAGGGACCATTCGGTTTAGCTGGTTCTGGTGGTTTCTTACTTGTATTTAGTCATCTGTCACTTAAACCGAAGAAAACACAGAGAAGAGGAATATTCTCCCTTGTAAGTTTTCTCCTTGGAATTTCTTCTTCAAGCGAGTGACAGTTCATATTATGTTCTGCAAAGGTCATAACCAAAAATAGCAGAGATGTGCATGCAAATAGTTGGGAGGACATGGATTAAAAACCCTTCCCTACCTCCCCCGGCCAGGTCAGAGGGAGAACGTGGTTGAGGCTGTGTTGTGGATGGAGACGTTAAGGGAATGTTTCCAACTGGGCGTTTTACGATGTCTTGGGGCACTTTCCGAAAGCCGCGAAGTTTTGGGAAAGCCGCTTCGAAGTTAGCACGGGTATATTTTCATAGCGGGCTTTAACTTTGTAACGCTGCCGGTAACCCTTGGGGTTGCAGCGCATTGACCAGCCGGCTGTACTGCGGCAGCAAGGCTGTCCTCTGCCCTGGCCTCCCCCAAAATACGGGGAGAGCTTCAAGCTTCCCTCTGGGCTCTGGAGGCTGTTCTTGCGCGTTGCGGGCGAGTGGCAAAGAGCCCACGCGGGTTCAGCGTGGGGCTGCTCGCGTAGACACAGAGCGGTGGCGCACGGTCGGGGGCTTCGAGCGCGTCTCGGCGCCCACGCGAAGATGAGCGTGAGGTAACAACGCGCCGTCTTCGTTACGTCGTCCTGATTGCGTAGGCGAAAGCGTGTAGCGCCGAGGCGCGCACATGGCTGCGCCGCGCACAGGCGGGTACCGGAGCGCTGCGGTGCGGCGCCTGCAAACGCTCCCCCCGTCCTCTCCCCGAAATCACCCGTTTCGACCGCAGCCGCTAATTCAACATTAGCTTTCAATTAATTTCGCGTGTAAAGTGAG
>NW_009648358.1:1226473-1228827 GCF_000708025.1 Charadrius vociferus
GGGGGGCGGGGGGATGAGGAGCGCGGCAGCGGGCATCGCCGAGGTGCCCGAGGCTGAACTGTCGCTGCGCGGGGGCGCAGGTGGCGCGCCCAGGTTTAAGCGGCAAAGCTGCGCAAGATGCGCTCCGCCTCGACGTAGAGGGCCTAAAGCGTGGCGTAAGGGGGCTGCTCGGTGCTCCCCTGGGACGTGCACGGGTTTCGATCCGCCGGCATCCCCCGTACAAGCTCACGGGCTGGGAGGATGCCACTTACCCTTCCCGTGTGGGTTTTTCTTCTCTTCTTTTTTTCTTTTTTCTTTTTTTTTTTTTTTTCCTTTTCCTTTTCCCTTCTGCCTCGCCTCCCCGGCGGCTTGTCTGTGTTGTGAATCCGCCCCAAAGGTGGTGCGGTGCCGCGATGAACGGAGCCCTCCTGGTTTAATTACGCCGGGGCTCATAAAGCCATTCGCTTCTTTCCCAAGTAATAAACAAACGTCGCGTTAGGTCAAGATTGATGGTGTCCATGCAATAAAAACGGGCCAGGTCAGGAAGGAATAAAATTCAATCAGAGCTCGCGGAATCATTTTTCAGGGGACAGAAAGACAGAAAAGGAGACGGGGGTCAAGGGAGACGATGTCGCCATTCACAACACACCAGCCGGGAGGGAGGAGGGCGAGGGTTAACGAGCGATTGTTTTTTATCAAGCGCAGCCTAATTGAACGAAACAATAGCATCGGCGGGGGAGGGCCGGCTCCTTACGCGGGGGTGTCGCACCCCGGCGGGTACCGGGGACCCCTTGCAGCAATGCTGCTCTCCTCCTTCCCCCCCCTTAAAACTTTACACATGCACCTGGGGCAACGGGCAGGTCACCTTGTCCTAGTCGGGGGGCTGGCAGTGCAGACAGCAGTAGCAAGCGACCGGGTGCTTAGGGGAGGAGAGAAGGAACCCCTTATTTCGCAAGAAGGCGTCCGAAAAAGCCTGCTTGTAGGGCCGGAGAAGTAAGCGCCAGCTCTCCCGAGGGTCACTCCGGCTGGTCCGGCAGAAGCAGGGGGCCCTCGGTGTCACTTGCAGCTAACCCCTCTCCCCTGGGCTTTAGTTTGGTGGCAACGCCGCTGGCGTCCAGAGATTTGGGAAGCGCCCGCCGAGGTGGTATTTGCTGGGCACCCGAGCGGCGGTGGGTGCCGGCCCAGCTCTGTCGGAGGGTGGCCGGGGGCGTCGGAGGGGCTCCTTTCGCCCGGACCCGGCCTCGCCAGCCCGTCGGCGTTTTGTGCTGCGTTGGCCCGTGAGGCAGCCGGCAAAAGCTCCTTCCCTCCAGTGTGGCAGCAGGGTGTTTAGGAGGGGATTTCTCCCTCACCCCTCAAGCAAACGCGTCTGTTGCACGCGCCTCCGCGACCTTCTAGGCCCGTAACTTGCGCCGTGAAATAAGAGCTATTAAAAAGCACCGGGATGGCGGCCCGGGCTACCGGTGAGAGCTCACAAGCTCTCCGGCTGAATGGGAATTGGGTGGTCGGCCATTTTTTTTTTTTTTTTCTTTTGCCCCCTAAATAAACACAGCTTGAAACGACTTGGGTGGGCAGAAGGGAACAATTTGTGAGCCAGAGAGCAAGTGAGCTGGGCAGGCAGCCGGCCCGCGACTTTACCTGCTGGAGACTTTCACCTGACCTTTAGGTGTCAGGGGGCTCGGTCTCGCAGTGTATTACCCCCCATTCAGGTCAGTTGCTTTAGGCTGCGTTCAGCAGAATTAAAACAACAACAATGAAACCCCCAAACTGGAATCCCCCCTCCTTTCCAGCCCGCACCACCTCTGGGGAGAATGCAGGAAAACCAACACATTTAGAACCATTAACTCTTAAAATAGCTGAATTTCCTCCAGTAGAAAAGACGCAAATTATTACACTCATGAGTTCAGGATATTTATATATTATATGAATCGATGAATAAACAGGTCATCTCGCTACAGCCGCCATCCTTCGGAAGGCAAGCGCTTGGGTTAGAAGAAACGCCATAGGCGTTTTCCCCCCACCGTTCCTGGAATTTATTTACTTGCCAGAACATTTAAGCGGCCGAGTTTAATTTTTTTTTTAAATAAATATTTGAAATAAGGAAAAAGAAGAATGTTTTCCATTGAACGATAATGTAAAAGTACTGATAATATCGTCCAAAGCAGAAGAGAATTGTTTAAACAATGTCGGTGCTTGCAAGATTGCCCAGTATAAATACATTCGCACTGCCTTTTTGATGCGAGAGTTTCTACTGGGACTCTCTTTTTTTTTTCTGTATATGCGTGTGTGGTGTATAGATACGTATTTCCCCGCTCCAACTGTGTGAAATAGCTCTGCAGCCGTAAGCTGGCGGAGGGACGTGTCGCCCTGCCCTGCCC
>NW_009648358.1:1230532-1231457 GCF_000708025.1 Charadrius vociferus
CTTCCCCTGGCAGCGCTGCGGCTCTGCAGCCGGCAGAACCGGGGAGCAAAAGCAAAACCCACTTTTACCGCTTGCTTTGTTCCCTGCAGCCGGTGGGACGGTTGTGAAAGGGAAAGGAGACTGGGGTCCTTTTAAATTAACGAAGCTGTAATCATCCCAGATGAGACATGAGACGGGCAGAGGGGGGAATGTATCTTTCCGTCCCTGCACGCGCAAAACGCGTGACATACACATTAAACCGATGTACAGAACATTAGTCTGTAACTGGTGTATTAGCTGCATATATAGATACAATCTTCCCAAGTCGCCGCATGGTTGTTTTTGGTTTGTTGTTTGTTTTTTGGGGGTTTTAAAATTTATTTATTTTTTATTTAAATTATTTATTTCGTTTTCAAGAAGTGATTCCGTGGGCATTGCAAAGAGCGGTGCTTTCGGGGGGAATTCAAAATCCGGTGGGAAGATGGTGGTGGTGAAACCGAAAAGCAGTTCGGACCACTGCCAAATTGTAAAAAGCAGCGGGGCAGTGCTGGGACGCACGTTTTGTCCTGTCACGACCAATAATTTTTTTATTATTTTTTATTTTTTCACAAAAGCAGCCAAAAGACATGCAGCACAAGGTCACCACGCAGCGACCGCTTGGTCTAGAACCATTTTTTTTGCTTTCCCATCCCCTTCCCCACTCGCCTCTCAATATAGCGACCGAAAATGGAGAATAAAAATGCTTCTCCTGAATGCGCCCCAGTTAGAGATGCCAAAGGGAAAAAACCAAACCAGAACAAAACAAAAACCAAACCCAGAGGTCGAAGGAAAACTGGCAGCTCATGGGAAGGTTCCCAGCCCTCTGCAGAGATGTGTGAACTAATATTCAGAGGTACCATCAAGCCTCCCAGTGAATCTCTGCCAGCAAAAAAAAAAAAAAAAAAAA
>NW_009648358.1:1232355-1241530 GCF_000708025.1 Charadrius vociferus
CCTCCCTGCCCCCCCCGCAATACGAAGTAAAAACGAGAGGTGCGCTCGGAGGTGGTGTATATCCTGCGTGTCTGCCCCCGCCCCGTGTATCTCACCCTTTGCTTATTTCGAAGCGTAAAGCTAAAACGATGGGAGTAATCGGTGGGTGGAAGATCCTAAACCAACGGGAAATGTATGGGCTTGACGACCTCTGGATAACCCGGGTACCTTGGCATGAAAAGTATAAAAATATTTACTCACCTTGAAGTTTCTATTTTTTTTTAAGCTTTTTTATTTATTTTGTTTTCATTTCTTAAGTCATCTTTTGAGATGGTTCAAGCTCCCGTCCGAGGTCTAATTATAGTAAGCAGGAAAAGGATGGAAGGGGAATGGGTTGATTCTGGGGGGGCAAAATCCAAAACACGCTAGACCCCCGGATCGAGAAGGTGCTGGACAAAAAGGCTTTCTGTGACTCACGCACACTCTGAAATGAAGATCTGAAAAAACGCTTACAAGCCCCCTCTGACTGGTTTGAAAGCGATTCCAGCAATTAGGAATTAATTCGGCATGGTCAAAAGGCGATTTCACTGCAAGTTATATCAAGTTATCCAAACTTTTACAGATTTCAAGTGGTGGAAATGGGCCGCTGGGGTGGAGGTAAGGCTGCAGGAAAGAAAAACAAGGAGTGTTCGTTCAGGAAAGGCAGAAGAGGGGAGGCCGTGGAGCAAGGGCCGGAGGGATGGCGAGCCCATGTTGGTGCCAGAGGTTTGCTGCTGTTGTTGCTGGAGGAGAGGGGAGGTTGGGGGGTGGAGGGCAAGGGACCCTTTTGTTTTTCAAATGGAAGAACGTACTGAAAATGTGCTGGAGGTCTTAGATAAAGATGAGCTTTAATTAAAAAAGGAAATCAGCGGGCTTGCTGGCCGATCAGTACTTCAGGTACAGTACTGGGAGGGGGTGTGTGGGGTGTGACCCCTGCCCAGTTAACAGCAGGAGCCAGAGTTAGCTCAGGCAGGGCTGACCCTGGGATGACGAGTGGGGCGAGAGGCACCGGGAGGGTGTGGAAGGTGGAGGGAGGGATAAAACCAGGCTTTCACGCACAGGCAGGCAGCAATAAAACCGTGACGGGGAGGGGCGGCCACCCACCCCGGTGGCGTATGGCGGTGCTGGCCATGGGGTGCAGCCCTGGCACGGGTCCTGCGACGCCCACCAGGCTCAGCCAGGGCTCAGGCATTGGGGTTGTTCCTCATGAGCTCCACGTCGGCGTCCACCATCTCCCTCACCAGCTCCTGCAAGGAGGGAGAGAGGCAGATGAGGGCCACGGCGCAGGGGACAAACAGGCAGCACGTCAGGAGCATCCCAGAGCATGATGAGCCCCCTTGGCACCCCACAGCAGGACAAGGAGGGGATGGAGCTTTACTGGGCTCTTCTTGCAGCAGTTCTGGTCCCAGCCCCAGTGTGTGTGTTGGGTGCACCACAGCGCACCGGGGCTGCCCATCGCTGCCATGGTGGCTGCTGTCTTCAAAGCAAAAACCTGCGCAGGGTCACTGAAACTGGGATTTCTCTGTGTGCCCGAGTCACCCCACACAGAGGTGTGTGTCCCCCTTCCCCTTCCTGTGACTTTCTTTTAGAGGACATGAACACCTGGCAGGTACAAAGCACACCAGAAAGGCCACTCACATCAAACGTGACTCTCGGCTTCCAGTTCAGCTTTTGTCTGGCTTTGGTGCAGTCCCCTTGCAGAAAATCCTGTGGAAAAGAAGAGAGAAGTGCTGTGTGAAGCATCCACCTTCCCCACCTTGATGGCTCCTTGTTGCTTGTGCTTCCTCGCGAGCCGAGCGTGGCCGGGGCCACTGCCGGGACTCTTCCGAGGACAAAATATTTCTCTTTAAGATTCAATTTTAGTGGAAGCTCATATGCCTATAAATCACCAGGAGGCAGCATCCTTTCACCAGGCTATTTCAGACTGAAAGAGTTATTCTTTGTTTTTGTGTGCGCGCAGGGTTTGAACTCCAGCCTTACGGCCATATAATGCTGAACATTTTAAAAGAAGTTGTCATATGTCTTAGTCATGCTATTGAATGAGCTGTTTCAAATTCTTTTTCCCCCCAATTTGTTTAAATAATGTAAATCACAGAGCAAACATGGCAACTAGTCTCTTTCAAATAAAAACGTGATCACAGACAGATGATGCTGAAAGACTGTTATGAATATGGGTAACCATATGCAACAGTAGTAAACATCCAGCTTTTGAACGCCTACATCTTTTTTCTTAGAGTATTTTGATCATCCACATGCAAAGAAAAGCCTAAATACCTCATAAATGAAAAGAAATATCTTGAAACCATTACAGAAACCAAGACTTTGTTCATATTTGCCTTACTGTTCATGTATTCTTAAAAGTGCGACCACACCAAAACAATCCCACAACCAGTCATCAAAAATAACATAACAAAATTAATGAAAGAAAAAAGCTCTGTTGACTGCATTTCTAACTGAATGAAAAAAGTGACTGAAACTTTGTTTAAAATTGAAATACTGTGTTCAAACTGTTAGCTTTTTCCAACTGTATGCGTTGATTTAATAAAATGTATCATCTCTCCTTCCAAGCTTCCTTTCTCTGTAGCAGTAAATACTAAAATTATATCTGCCCAGGTTTAAAGAAAACCAACCCAACCCAACTTTATCAAGGAACAAGAAGGCTAAGGCTGAATTCTGCTCTTGCCTTTGACTTTATGGTGGTAACACAGCAGGCTTTCCTGAAAAATGCATGGACTGCCTTTCTTCTCCCTCTTCCACTCTCCGGCCAGCGGTGGAGCTAACGAGCATTTTCTGGCTGAAGGTTTTTTTAACTGTACTGCCTGCACACTACATTTTTCAGATGCTATCTTTTGTGCATGTGTGGTTCAGGTCATGTTAACTTCCAAAATCACCTCATCCTGCGCAGTAAAACGTAGGAAATTCTTCTTCATAATTGTGCTCCAGAAAGCTAGACAGCTCGCTTCCAGGAGCAGAGGAAATCCACCAAAGGAAATATTGCACCGAAGAAGGGGATGTGGAACAAACACGTCTGCCGAGACTATTCCAGCCAGCGTTTTTACTAGTTCAGTCTTTAGGCTAAAAACATTTCAGCCTGCCTTCAGAAAAGAATAAACAGATGGATCAGAACAAAATGATATGAAAATAAGAAATGCTGTGATTTCCCTAAATTAGACTAAATGATTTCCTACTGCAGCCCTATAATGGGATTTTAGAAACTGCAGCAGACATTTGAGGCCAAGTCATGCAAAACCGCGTCAGCTTGAGGGATCCCCTGGAGGGTCGTGTGAATATGGATTGCAAAATCTGGTTTGAAATGGGAAAGACTCCCACTAGCTTTGACAAAATTTGGATCAGACCCTAATGTGCTCATGGAGGTATGCCTTTTATCTGGAGTTCAGTTTAATTTACATTATATATGTGTGTATATATGTGCCTGGAAACAAGGAAATCCTTCTTAAAAATAATAATTTCGGTATAAAAACAATTGCCTTTTATTCAGTCCTAATTCAAGCCATTAGCTAGAAGTGAAGTGTTTTAATACCACCTACTTTTAAGTCATGAAAGCCATATCGTAAAACTGAGAGTTTCATTTTTATAAATGCTGTGTAAGTAATAATTTTACATCCACAATCTTTATATCGAAAGCATGCTTTGAAACTGAGCCTATCTAGGATAGGCTTCCCATTTAAAAGAAAGGACCGTGAAGAACAGAATGAATTGCCGTCGCCTGCTCTATGTAGCTGCATTCTGCTTTTGAACAGCTTGGGAGCAGTCTTTTAACTTTCTTGGACAAATGCTTTTTGTTAAAACAGTTTATCTAAAAAAATACTTTACCTAATTCCAGCCCTTCATTCAAATACATAAACACTTAGCTGCTGAATAGGCCAAAATAAGGTTGGGGGGAGGTTACAAATCAATAAAAGTGAAGTTCTTTGCAGTGCTGGATTATACATAGAGATAACACAAACAACTAGTGTATTAAATCCATTTAAGTATAAAAAAAAAAAGAGTATTTTTCCTTTAAAAGTTCACATGCTTTGACAATGATGCAGTAAAGGTATTATGGCATAATCTGTGAGGAGAAAAAAGAAAAAAGAAGATTTAATATATATGATAATACAAATTCCCCAGCTGACTTAGGTTAAAAGATTTTAAATGGCTCTCCGGGAGAAGTTTGTGTACTTTTGAGAAACACTACTTTGTAGTTAGATTCACTTGAAAATAGCATTACAGACAAAATGTCTCCTAGGCACTTTTTGAAAGGTTCTCTTATAGAAGCTACTAGGTACAGAGATCAAATGAAATCATAATATTAACACCATATTACATCTAAGTTCAAGGTTTGATTGTATTCTTCTTAGTCAAAGATTCAACACTGAATGGAAATGATGACTGGAACAAAGCTATTCCTGATTAAAGGATTGTATTGCAGTCATGTTTCCTGTATTTTTCTACAAGTAGCTCATAATATGAAAACAATAAGGTAATTACAATAAAATAAGAATATTAAAAAAAGCTCCTCATGGAACAGAATGACTGCTTGTTTATATTATTCAAGTCTTTCACTGAAACCAGAGATGCATCTGTCAGGCTTCCAAAAGGAAAAAAAAAAACCCACAAAAAACCCATAACCAAAAAACCTCTGGCATGCCGATCATTAAAGTGTATTGATTTTTCAGTATCAGAGCTTCACTTTCTAGAGGTACAACCAGATCAGAAAGCAAAGAAAGAAGAGGTGAAGTTCCACAGGAGAAAACCTGGATTCTTTTTTTTTGGGGGGAGAGGGGGTGGGGTGCAGTGGGATGGGAGAGTGTTCTCAAAAAACAGCTGCTGCTGAATGTAAATTGCCCAGTATATCCCCATTCCTGATGGAAAGCCACCTGATGGAATGACACCAGCTCACGTTTTGTATTCCTGCAGGATAACTTTTTCTGTGGTGTTGTGCTTTACATACTGACAGGAAAACAAAGCCCTTTGACTCTGTGAAAACCCTGAGGATTTAGATACTGAGCTGAGAATCTGCAAACCTGAAAACACCGATTAAGGCTTTCTGTTGTTTTTACAGTACTCAGATCATGAACACGAAATTAAGTCCTTGGTTTTCCTTATCCATTTGGGGAGGAACAAGCCCTTATTCTCCATGCAAATACAGTTAACATAAGTGAATAGTAATGACAAGTTTTACCTGCAAGCTAAAAGTTGGAAACAACATCCAGATAATTTTTTAAAGGGCAGGAAGATGGAAAAGACAACAGTCAAATTCTCTGTTGCCACTTAATAGGAGAGTAAACTCTCCTACGGCGTTATATGCACCTCACCGTCATAAGCCTGTCTCTCAGAGAAAAGAGTGGGTTTATCTGATGTGAGTTTTTCTGTTTTGCCTTTTCTGCAAATGAGGCTGTGTAACTGCGTAGAAAATACCCCATTATTACTAAATCTTGTTTTATAATGATTTGGTTTTATTGTCCAAATGCACACATGCAAATACATACAGATAAACAGAAATTTGTTATGCGATGTGGTAAGGCATTTTTAAACTTGGTTTTAAAACCACGAGACAAAAATGTAAAATATTTTAATGTAAATATCACATTTCCCAAGCCCTTGTTCTGAGTGTCATCACGACTCCTATTTTGACTCGTGCAGTGATTGGTCTGGTTTCACTGTGCAATGTCTCACTGTCACATTCAATTAACTTTAACTGAAAATTTAAAGCCTCGAGACAATGTGAGAAAAAGGAGATAGCATGGCCTGAAAGAAGGCCAAGGCTTCCTTTATTACTACAGCTCAGCTGATTCCCTTGAAAATGTGCCTTCACTGAAGCCAGCACCGAGCGCCAGCTTTTGCTCTCTCTTACACCAGAATAAAACTGAGACCGAGTCCTCAGGAAAACACCTGCGATGGAATCGTGCCCAGCTCTGCTCGCTGCGGCAGAGACAAGGCTTTACCTCTAAAAATAAACAGACCCGATCTAAGCACACAACAGTTTTACTGCATCTGAAAAGCGGCCAGGGTTACGTTCACAATCAGCACGACCGCTCGGAAGATGATTTGTTGCATCGGAGCTCCCATAAGTAAAGAGCGCAGACCCAGCTCGGTGGAGGCTCTGGCTTGCGTGTTTAGTCTTGCACTCTTTTGCTCAAGAAGTTTTGTCAGGAAGGATTTCAAGAGTCTAGCGGCCAAAGTTTCCTGCAAACCCTGCTTGTGTTTTATTTTCCTTATTTCCTTCTTAAAACCATAGGCTTTCAGCTTCAACTCGTCCCATTAAAAGAAAAATGAATAAACATAGCTACTTAATTAGACAACATTAGCTTACAGTTTTGCATTTTCACCATTTTATCTCAGTAATGTATGCATCAAAGTTTATCTTATGAAACAGCCTCCCCTTTTGTGCACTTTTTTGAGCATTTTTTGTAGCCATTTTTAATGAGAATTCAGGTAGCACATCTCAGTAGTAACATCAGCCCCACAGCGTATCTGGGTATCTGCTGCAGCTCATTGCTCGGAGAACAGCCATGTTAAAGTGTTTTTGGCAAATACTCAGGAGACTGCATGCACTGTTTACTAGGCAGCTCTTCTACCATCACCCTTATCCTCCATTCCTTGGTGTTCTCCCACACTTGCCACCAGGCCTGGGGACATTGTGTCTTAACCCAGATGCGACATTGGAGAGCAGTTCCTGTGACTTCGGCCGACCTATTCCCTGTCCACTCCGTTAAGAAAAGTAGTCGGATCTCACTAAATCAGAGCTGTAGATCCTGTAAACGTGCACCTTCCTGGGGCAAAATTCAATGCGTGGTTCAGCTAAGTTCAGATCCAACCCCAGAAGGAGTCACAGTAATAAGCACTACGTCTGCTGTACGCGGCTCTGTAAGTGCTTATGGAGATGCACACGGTAGAGAGCACTGGCCCGATTTCTTTGCAAAGGGTAGTGTTTGTTGTAATATCTATAGTAACAGGGGGGGAAAAAAAAAGTATAGTCATAAAGCAAGAGACTCCTATCTCCACAGTAAATATGAGGAGACTGAAGATAAAACATGTCAATGAGCAAAGCCCAAGCCTAACGAGGAACACAGTAAACATCTTCAGGAATTTAAGGAGAGCCGTAATGTGTCGCTCCGTTTTCATTTTTTCTTTCCACTGTTCTTAGAAAAGCAAAGTTGTGGAGCAGTTAGGGTACCAAGGGAATAGAAGAATGCCAGTGAATTTGGTTCCTGATCTAAATTTGTTTTAATGCAGCATGAACAGACTGCTTTCCACTCTTGGGTCAGCAGTCTTTTGCAGAAAGACAGTATTGTTTGCAAAGAACCACAGGAAAAGGCAAAAGGCAAAAGCAACCAATAGGCTGAAACTCACGTATAACAAAATGCCATTTAAAATAAGAGGCATAATGTTTTTTTCCCCTAGCATGTTTTCCTGTGCAAATCCCCTCCCTATTCAGAAAGCTCTGCTTTTACCAAAACCGTGTGGAGAGGGAAGGGGGAAGAACGACTTGAGGAAGGGGCTGACTCTGTGCGGCATTGAGCCCCCGCACATCTGATGGACCTCGGCAGGCTGCGAGGGCCGGGCATCTTTAGGGTAAGGTCTTATCTCGGGACGCCACCATACTCCAGCAATAAGGTGTCAACACAAGCCACACGGTCAATAAAAACCTGAGCACAGCCTTCGCTTTTCCGCCAGGAACCGGGGGCGTTAGAACCGTGGCTTTATCTTATCGGTTTGATAATCTTTAATTTGACCAGCTTACAAAGGGTTAAGGCAAATGAACTCCGAGCGGCAATAAACATTAGGGCGATAATAACAGTAATGCCGCTTCTCTCCCTCCCTCCTCCTCCTCTTCCCCTCCCTCCCCTGAGCCTTTTCCACTTCATTGCTGCCTATCAGCCCGAACCGAAGCTGAAGCCAGACCTCTCTTTCAATGACAGGGGGTGATAAGAGACGCGAAGAAAACAGCAAGCTGTCTGGTCTGCTCAGGAAGTCGGGGTCGGGCGGTATTGTCCATCAGCGGGGCCACGCGGCGGCCGGAGGCCGGGAACAATGCTCCGCTCTGGGGAAATGGGCTCGCTCAGCCCCGGCCCTGGCGGCCCCCACTGACACCGCAGATAAAACGGCGAAGCTGGGGCGAGCCGGCCCCGGGTGCCTCGGGAACCTCGTCGCCGGACCCTAATCACGCTTTGGCGAAGGCAGCGCCCCGGTGAATCGACAGGAGGCCGCAGCCCACGCGCGTCCCCGGGAGGAGAGCACGTGTGGACACTCGGCCACAGTGCGAGCACCAGCGGAGCCGCAAGCACGACAGCCCCCTTGCAGGGCTGAGCGTTACTCAGATCTATCGCCTTGCCAAGTGAAGCCTGAGAAAACATCTTGGCCAGCGCTGTCCCTCGAGCCAGATAAAATTCCTCCCGAATTACAGCCCGATATCCCTGAAGCCAGTGCTGAATTTCACTTTGCTTTGGCTCTGGAGCTGAGCTCGCTCCATCAAGAGCCGTCCTGCACGGGGATTGGCGCAGCGCTGCACCAGGGCATCCCGCTGCGAGTTGGGCCACACGTGCTTTTCAGCATCCCACGTGTGAGGTGGGCTGAAGGGTGTTCCCCCCTGCCACGGGGGAAAACCCGCTGCTGCGAACAGCAAAATTCCCGCAGCTGGCTGCGGTGAGGCGGGTGCTTCCCTCCCTCTCAGTTTGCCCTGAGGCCCAGTTCTGCTCTCCTGGGAAGATCTGGAAGGTGTTTCCCAGCTTGGATGCAAGTGTAATTCTAACCTCAGCTCACCGCTCTGCAAAACAGCAAAGACGCTTCTGAATAGAGTCATAGCATCACAGAATAGTTTGGGTTGGAAGGCACCTTTAAAGGTCACCTAGTCCAACCTCCCCTGCAATGAGCAGGGACACCTTCAACTAGATCAGGTTGCTCAGAGCCCCATCTAACCTGACCTTCAATGTTTCCAGGGACAGGGCATCTACCACCTCTCTGGGCAACCTGTTCCAGTGTTCCACCACCCTCACAGTAAAATATTTCTTCCTTATATCTAGTCAAAATCTTCCCTCTTTTAGTTAAAAGTTTTGTCCTATTGCCACAGGCCCTGCTAAAAATTTTGTCCCCATCTTTCCTGTAGGCCCGCTTTAAGTACCGAAAGGCCGTGAGATCGTTTCTAGTTTACAGG
>NW_009648358.1:1241540-1248712 GCF_000708025.1 Charadrius vociferus
TGCCTCTGCTGAAAAAGCAGGGAGCTTCTGGAGGAGAGGAAGAAGATCAAACCCACTCGATTTGACATGTACAGACTGTAATTATGACAGTTCAGGTATTAGCGGTGGACACGTAAACACTTTCTTTCTGACGTGGCATACCCACTCATCCAAATGCACACATCACAGCTAAAAATCTTTAGCACAATTGCTAAAATCCAAACTAATACTTAAATGCTATATGTGATTATGAACCAAACTAAGCTTTTCCAACTCTTCTAACAAAATAGAATTGCTCTTTGCGAATGCTGGTTAAAGGTGGTACCACTCCCACTGGCCGTCACTGCCCTGTAGCCTGGCTGCTGATAGCAAATGATGTGTGAGCTTCAAGCACGCTTCAAGCTAACCTGTGCATAAAAGAGGTGTCTGAATAACCTGGATTTTGTATGACGTGGTATAGAAGCATTTGTGTATCTTCTTTTTACAGCAGAAGTTTTGGGGAAATTGTATACGAGCACATTTCTTCAGGCTCCCAGGCCAGAGGGCAGAGAGAGTGCCCCTGTGTCACCTCCACATCACTAAAATCCAAGACCAAGAACGATGTACCTCTTTCATATGGGTGGCGATCAGCTGCAGTATAGAAAAAGAACAGGTTCCTTCTCTTTTCACTTCAAGTCCTGCTTTTGTTCACTATTAAATGTTTTCGTCTTGCTGCACCGTGGCCTGTTCTCTGACACCACTTTTGGGGGGGGGAGAGTAAGATAATTATGTCTTCATTGTACATGGTTTTATTGCCACACAGAGTATGTATTATTTAGGCAAGGGCATGGTACCTTTTAAAATTATTAAATGCAATTCTCACAGTTTTTTTAATCCGCTCTGATTATTTTTCTCATCACTCCCTACTCTTTGCATTTTCTGCAAACATCAGGAAATCGCTCTGTGAAGCTGTTTGATTTCAGCGGGGTTTATTGTGTAGTAATGGCTGCATTTCTTACTGGAAAATGAAATATGGCCCCTTAGGGTTAGCTGTCTTCACTGACTGACATGTCAAGATGAATAGGAAAACTGGTAACCCCAGAAATCCATGCTGGAAGGCTACTTAGTTTCTTCTCTTCTTCCACTAAAAGATACTTAATTTATAACAATTTATATTGGAAATGTTAATAGGTTTAGTTGTCACTGCTAGTCAAAGAAGAAATGATAAGCAACAAAGCAATAAACATTAGGACAGTGATCTTGTATTTTACCTATAGATATTAATCTATCTACCTTTAGAGCATTAAGCAGCAGGTCTATGATTAGCGGGATATTACTACTCCATAGGATGAATTCTTTACCTTGTAAAGGGTGCATTGTTTGTGGTGATTTTACTACACCTATGGACATTCACATCTCTGAAAAAATCAAGGCATTTGTTATGTTAACATCCAAATTACATTAACATTCTTCTTTGGAAGGGCGTGCTATTATATTTGCTCTAATAAAAATACTAATTTATTCAAAATGTCATTTTTCATCTGATGAGCATATTATCGGAAAATTCTAACCCACCTGCAACAGCAATTGCCATCTTTGCCCTGTGTTCAGTGCTCGTCTCGCTACTCTGAAGGCTCGGCTGTGACTCAGGCTGGGCAGAAGAGATGATGACACTCTTGTCCTTACCTGTTATACCTATATATGAACCTCTCTCCCCCTGAAGCTTGTGGTGAGATTGGGGTGGGGAAGGACAGAAAGGGGATGGATACTTCTCTCTTCCTGTCTTCCTTCCTGCTATGGATTAGCTAGTACAAAAGAGTTAGTGTGAAGGATGGTTAGTCATTTCTCATTGTTTGAAAGATAGTTGGAAGATACTCCCTCCCTGCAGTACAGGGGGTGAAGCAGCGAGCTGCCACTTCTCTGGACAAAGCAGTTAGGTCCTGCCCTTTACTGCTGGCTGTTTTTTTAGAAGCAGCATCCCTCTACATGGTCATAAACCTGACCTAATTTATGGGATCTATCACCTTCCCCCCCACCCCTCACTGCATTCCAATTTCTCACTAAAACCCCCATCTGATTTGAAAACCCTTTTCAAGACACAATATATGGAAAGGATGTAAGGTGTGAAAGACCCAAAGGGAGCTCATGACTGGAGGCTTTGTTACCCAAGGGAAAAAAAAAAATCCATTTCAAACACAGTATATGAAGGGACTCAGGATAGGATACCACGGGGCTCCTGTCTGCAAAAGTGAAGTTGCCCTTGCCTGAACACCTCTAGTTACAAAGGAAGCAATGGTCCACAGAAGGGTTAAAATAAAACAAGGTAGGATAATTTCTGATTGTGAGTATGTCCCAAATGTATTCTCCAGCACGCTTGATAGAGAAGGAAGTCCAAGCAGTGGCCTTTCACATGACATCATAAAAGCCTAATTTATCACCAGCCACCAAACATCTAGAAAATCATAACATCCTTTCAGGAAAACCATGTGCAAAATAATCAGATTTACTTTGATGAAAGCTTTAGTGCTTGAGTCCAAGTAGGACACTACAAAGAATAACCCTTTGCAGGTACTGGCATACAACAAAGCAGGTCACGTTTAATGCTTCAAACTCACGCTTTGTCCATTAAAAGGCTTATGCATTTCCTGCCCATAAACAAACGTATTTCTATTCTGCATGTGTGTTCAACCAAGACTGCTAAGATAAAACCTTGGTCACTGGTAAGCCCAGGCCAGCTGAATGTTTCCTTTACAGATGAAAAAATTGCTATTGCTGCAAATAAAGGCATTGTGCTCCCCCCAGCCCTTGTCTCACAGTCCCTTCCAAATGTGTTAGGGATGCGGGCTCAGTACTACACAGAATCACAGAATGGTCAGGGTTGGAAGGGACCTCTGGAGGTCATCTAGTCCAACCCCCAGCACCTCACAGCATCTCACAGCTTGTGGAAAGATAAAGCACCCCCCAGCACAGTCAGCGTCAAAGCTACTCCAAACCAAGGGCTGCATTCCACCTGACAACCTCCAAAACGCTTTGCAAAAGACACTCCCCTCTGTCTATCTAAGGCTCTCACTGTTCTGGCTCATCTGCATCATCATTTTTTGGTGGCTAGTGTAACCTGACTGTCTTGATGGAAAAATACTGCTCAGCAAGAAGTGTTATCTCCGTAAAAATCAATTGGTTTCACATTTTGCAAATGAAATCAAACAAGTCTGCTTTTTGTGTTGATTAGGTAGACAAAACAGCCTGCAAGGCAATTAATGAATGGCTACAAATATCAGCTACATGGCGTTCAAGACTTTTTTTTGTGTCTGTAATATAAGTTGGTTGGTGTATATTTAAAGATGCGCAGATTCCAATAGCCATTCAGTTCACTGATCCTGCTGCTGAGTAATCTGACCCTTAGGCTCCTGCTGGTCAATGGCCACAGGTTCTTCTGGTCTGACTGGAAAAATAACCGGATTTTCCACACCATTCTTGGTAGTCTGTTATTGCATGTTCTCTGATCGTGGTTAATAAAAATAACTTCCTATTACATTTCCTGCACAGGAAAGCCTGGAAAACAAAAGTCATAATTTTTTCCTATTCTGTCTTTCACTTTGTCTCAGAGCAGACATCCAACCACAAAATCTTCCAAGAAATCAATAAAATTAATATAACTATTTTATTTTCTTTTAAAGATCAGAATTTTGTTCTCTTCCATCCTTCCCTTTCCTTAGTATTTAGTTTATCTCACTTTCCTTGTTGTTTAAGTCTTTCCCGTGATTTGGCTAATTTAGTTTCCAGTGAAATCCCATTTATTTCTTTTCACTAAAAGACATTTTTCTTTCCTAATTTGATGTCTCTTTCGCTCGAGGTCCTCTCATTTCTCTATTGAGCGTCACTCTCCTGTTCCTCACAAACATCCTCTTAAACCTGGCCTTACTTCCCCATCTCTCCTTCACCCTCAAAATATGTCACCTCACACTGAGATTTTGTTCTTTTCTCCTCATTCTTGCTATAGTGATCTTCTCTCTTGAATATTTTTCCATTTTTTCCCAGGTATTCTCTACGTATCCTCACAGACTTATTCCTTTTTCTTTCTCAGCAGTACTGCACCACGTCTCAGTGCCAGCTTTCTCTTCATTCAGGTTCTGAATTTTGTGTAGAATATTGCAGGGTTTGGAAGACAATTTATATTACCACTAACACAGCAGAGATTTGCTGACAGGGCTGCAATATGTTGAAATAAGCCTTAAAAAAGCAAAAGGACCTCCTAAAGCTTACAGTGCCAGTTTCAGTAGGGGTAAAAAGCAGATTCATTTACTGCTATTACTGTTCACAGTAGCCGCCTATAAAATTCCACAGATTTGGCAGTGCGTTTGCCATATATACTTTAAAAGCATGCATAATATGCTCTGTTTCTTTCCAAAGCATCACCAAATGCAAATACCGCCTCTTGAAATCTGTCCTCTCAATGACCTTCTCTAAAACACTTTCAATTAAACAAGAAAGGAATTTTTGATCTGTTACCAAAAAATTCTTCATTATTTCACCCTGCAGCAAGTATGAAAAAGCATTACAGAAGGAAAACAGTTAGCGTTTTCTAATGGTCCCGCCCTACTTACCAAACCTCCTTTAGGTCCACAATTAAAAAGCAAGCAAACTACTCAGACCTACCCAGCAGTAGGCACGGGCTCAGAATACTCCAATGCTTTCACCTGTATAATGTTTAAAATGTGAGATGCCTCATCCATCACTTGATTCCTTTACAAGGAAAGCATGTCTTGAGACCATTCACTCAGGAATTGTCTATTGCCAAGTTTCGATATGAAAGACAGAGCTGTTCCTCAGACAAGCAATCCTATTTTTCATTCATGTTTTGGCAGGGCAGAGACACCAGGTAAGGGTCCCATCATACATTGCACAAACACAGCAATGGCAATCCTTTCTCTGAAAAATCTATCAAAGTCAAATATCACCTCCTGGAATATTCTGTTAGAATTCACCTACAGCTCACATCTCTTTTCCAGTGCAGGTCACCAATAAACCTTATGGCTTGGTTTACTTTGTTTGATGTACGGGCAATACGTATGAACACAATACGCCATGAATGACACAATTATCATGTATCTACTGAGAATCCAAAAAAAAATAGCTGAAGAAAGCTAGATAAACATCTTGGCAGCCTCCTTCCATTTGTAACCTGAGCAAGATTTCAACTAGATGTAATACCATTTAGACAAAATAGAACTGCTTCACAGCAGCACTACAATGATTATGAAGGAACACCAGAGAAGAAAGATACAGATTTTATATAATTAAGCGATAGTAATGACATTACAATGGCAAGAAAGCACTGTCATCTACATTTTACAAAGCTGTGAGGCAGGATGATTTAGGGACTTGACCAACACCTTGGAATGAGAGGGAGGAGCAAGAAAAGAACCCAGCCTGTATCCCACCACTTCCCTCTGATGTATAGCTTACTACAGATAAAACAGCTGAAGCATTCACATCACAGTGCAACTGGCATAATTTGCCCTGAATAAGTTCTTACCATTGATTTGCAGTGAGCAGCCCCCCAGCAGCAAACTGCTCCAAGGATGAGTGGACATAGAATCACAGAATCATAGAATGGTTAGAGTCAGAAGGGACCTTAAAGATCATCCAGTTCCAACCCCCCTGCCACGGGCAGGGACACTTCTCACTAGACCAGGTTGCTCAAAGCCCCGTCCAACCTGACTTTGAACACTTCCAGGGATAGAGCATCCACAACTTCCCTGGGCAACCTGATGTAGCAGGTGACTTATTTAACCACATATTTCTTGTTTTCCTAAAGTTTCAGTTCTATTTCTGCCCCTGGATTTTCTTTTATAGCTTCTTTCACGTAAAAATCAAATACTCACCCTAGTAATATTAAAAAATTATCATCGCTTGCTCAACTTTTCCCCTCCAGGCCCCTATTATTGACTTGGGAGTAACAGAACTCATGAGTTTATTGGTTTGTTTTCTGTGCTCCAAAGACTTACTTTTCATCTTTTCAGAGATTTTCTGTACATATAAAAGGTCAGAACAAAAACACAATATGTCAAAAAGTTGAGATTTGTGTTATCACAGGATTCCAGAACTTTCTGCTTTATGAAAACAAACAAACAAAAAGGGTAATATGATATTAGTTACAGGACTGCAAAGGTTGGCAACACAGAAAAAACAAATTTATTTCACTTCACTGTTGTTCAGGCAGGGGTTCAATCTGTCATTTGCAAGAAAGGACCCTGCAGTGCACTGATGCTGCAGCCTACAGTAGAATGTTTTCCCTTTTCCCTGATTTCATTTTCACTCTAAAATACATTAGTTTTCAACAAAACTTCTTAGAAGTGCATCATCCCGTGCATTTTTTTTTAAAGAACTATAGAAGCATTCAAACTTATCACAAAAGCTGGTCAACACTTTATAAACTTTTGCCTAGGTATCCACAAATTAATAATTAAATCTCCACTTACTACTAGAAAAGCATCAGAAAAGATTTCATGTTCTGATGATGTACTGCTTACTACCTGTTGAACAGTGCTACCCATAACATCTCACTGCAGTAGCACACAACTGAAGCATAAAAAGCTTTACTAACCAGAAAAACCCATATCAAAATGATACTACAGCTTCTAAGTGAGCTTCACGATGCACTAGCACACGGTACATGGCAAAACTGCTGATTTCTGTGATCTTGAGGTTTGATTTGAAAGTATAAAGCTGAAATTGTTCACTGATAATAATGAATGACTGAATAAAAATCATACTAACCTAGATGGGCTGTCCGGCATTTTTCACTAAAAGACCCAAATAAACCAATTGTATCTTTTTAAACTAAACCAGTGTATATTTTAACAGCATATACTGCAGCAAAGTCCCATGAACTGACTATTCCATACAGGCAGTGAACTGGGAGAGCTCTGACTTTTCATAGCATCTTTTGGCATCGTTTATATTTAAATAATAACAGTCAGGAACATTTTCATTCAACATGAAAAAGAAGTTGAGATCTAATCAAGAGACAGCACTGTCTCCTGACACTGCCTGCTCTATGCTTGCTTGAGCACGTAGGCAGCAGCTGGCACTTCCACGGCTTGATCATTACTGTTGCTCTTCAAATTATGCCTGTCACACAGGTTAGGAAAACATGAGTAATTAAACATAAGCAGCGTCATAAAATAATCGTAAGAAAAAAATTAATAATC
>NW_009648358.1:1248862-1250284 GCF_000708025.1 Charadrius vociferus
AGTGTTTGGGGCACCTCCCTAAGCCACCTTGGATTTCTGCCCCTTCTGCTCAGACAGTTTTCCTCTGTGTACTTTTTAATTATTTCCTTCATGAGTCCTTTAAGGCAAAGGAGTTTGTAGAGGCGGGAAAAAAACATATATTAGAACTGATGAGAACAGTGATATGCAAAAAAGAGTAATGCCGATTAAGTATTCTCTGAACTACTGCAGCCTGATTTTGAATTGCTTATGGCAAAGACTTACGCCTCACTACGACACTGCTAGTTCAAGGTGCGTGTATTTTAAATGCAAAATCCTTCTTTGAACCATCCACTACAGCTGGTCACTGGCTGCAGTATCTCTCTTCTGGCCCGTTGGCTCATTATACCAAGTTCAGTATTTAAACCACATGCAGGTGAATGCAGAAATTCTGCAGTTCTGCAGCCCCAGCGGTACATGTAGATATATGCCTCATTTTGCTTGAATAGCCAACAACAAAACTCATTCCTACCTCAGTTCTCTCACAAAAACAGCATAAACCAACTCAGCAATAAAGACTGAGACTTTGGACCATGTTATTAACAATCCTAAGCAGCTTGTTGCTGCCTATTTTTGTGCACATGGTTACTGGAACTGTGCATGCAATTCTGGTAATTGCATACAAAAATGACCAGCCACACAAGTAACGGGATGTTTGCCATCTGCAATTATTATTGTGTAGGAACTGTGTGAAATGTGTGATCCTTCATGTTAGCAGACATGCAAATATTAGGTAAAAAGAGCATCGTTTTCAGCTGCTTTACATCCAGAATAGTTATTCATGTATCTAACCAAAAGGTGCAACCAACTCGATTTACACCTGCTTGGTCCGTGTTTTGCATGGGTATGAATTAGACAAAGTACAACGTAGGGAAGACTCGTGCCTGTCTACATAAGAAGAAAAGTAAGTGCAGCCACATACATAATGTTTAACACATTCAAAGCCACAGATTAAAAGCACATTTAGAGATGGTTCTTGTTCTCATCGGGTAATTTTTGCTCAGGTGTGTGCCTTAAGTTATGCATTTTCATACAAACTTCAGCACTTCTCTGAAATAAAGCTCTTCTTCCCACAACTCTAAGTGCTTCACTTTCTATATTCAAGACCAAAATTGTTAAGCTTACCGCATCAGAGGTGCTAACTAGTGCACTAAAAGTATGCCAGCAATCCAACAGACTTGCTCAAGCTATCTAACAGAGTACTTCGGCAGGGAATTCCCATTTCAGGGGAGGAGAGACTTGCACCTTCTCATGCAAACTCCCACTGAAATCAACAGGATCTTGGCTAAGCAACTGAGTGGGCTAAATACAGCCAAGCTTTGTAATGTCCTTCATCACTGCTGGTAGCATCCCACCAGGCTAAACTCACAAATTTGACAGTAGGAAGAAATGAACTGTCTGCAT
>NW_009648358.1:1250331-1290199 GCF_000708025.1 Charadrius vociferus
AGCTTGATGTAAAGACCGCTAAACTCAACAGCAGATTCTCCCTTTGACTTCAGGGTTTAGTTTAAGCTCTTTGTTCCTCAGCAGCAACAGATAACATGGGATGGGTACCCAGCTTGGTGCCTCTTTGGACCAGGTGTCCTCAGACATTCTCTGTATCTCCAGTTCATGATTCTTTTTATCTTACCTTTGACGTTTTTCTACCACACTTTTTTTCCTTTTCACCACTACCTTCCTCTCCACCTCCTTAAAGGCTCCACCTCTTGTCTTCCTATTCCCCAGCTCAGCACAATCCTTGTCTTCTGCTTGCCTAAGGCTTTTCTACCTTCCACACGTACGAAAATATATACTTCAATCTTTGGTCACATCTCTGGAGAGGGTGTTCAGTTAAGTTGGCTCTCTCCACTAATCAGCTTTCCAGGAGAGTTCGCTTGCCAGGACTGGGGCAAATTATACTCAGATTCATTAATTAAGATATAATAAAGTCCATTAACTATTTACCAATGTGCCATATGTGACAACCCCCCCCCCCAAACAGACGTGTATATGAAACCAGGAGACCCTCTGGCTGGTTTATAGACCCAAAGTCTTTCTGGGTAGGTCACAAATCTCCAAGATATCTCTGCACGTTAAGTTTTGCACTTGGATTTCTAATTTAGCTGAAAGATGTGTAAAAACACATGCAGTCAGACAGCTCCTTGGCTATACATCTAAGGAAGCTCAAAGCATAAGTTATTACTTCCAAAGTCAATTGTAACTTATGCTCACTAAATTGGCTCCAGATCCACCCCTTTCAGACAGTAGTATAGGAATAATTTATTCTTTTGGTGAAAAGCACCCATTTTAGCTAAACCACACCCCCAGCTGGGAGTCTCACCAGTAGAAGTGCCAAAGGCAGAGGGATTCAGAGGCGCACAGCGCTATTGGAGGCCAGCGGAACAGGGGTGAATAAAGCCCAGTATGTAATAGCGTCTGTCAGCACGCTGAAACGTATAACCTCTCCCTAACATAGGGGGTCTGCAACACAAATCCGAGAGGAAAATTTGTTCCTGTGGTTCAATCATCACGTTAGACGAAGAGGTTTCCTCGCTTTTAACATCCATGCAATTTATACCAGAAGTCTCATGGATAGCGGTGAAACCATTGCAGCTTTCTGGGGACCTGATGTTTTGATCTATGCCCTCAATGTGTATCTTGTTTTCTCCCATCAAGAAAACTCCGTACATAAATATGGCACGAGGGGTTTGAAAGCTGTAATTTTAGACATCTAACCCAGATTCCATGTTAAGAGCCTAACCAGTGCAGAGATACAAAATCTACATAAACTAGGAGCTTTTCTCTCACTAAGTACTCTGGAAACCTGAGTTAAATGACATACATGAATTCAGCCCCTTCCAATGGCAGCAGCGACTGGAAGCAGTTTGCTCCACTGGAAAGTTAACTTCCCCATGAGAGACTGCTTCACTAGCTAGCTACAGAAACACTGACCTACATACCTTGCAAAGGCTTTTCTTTCCCTGTGTGAACTCCTGCATCACCAGCTATCCGACAGGAACCTCCTCATTTGAGATCTTTAATAGCAGCAGCTGCTGAGGGAAAGGGAACCGCTGAAACACAGTTGTTGCCAAACTGTGCATTTAAATGGAAGGAGGAGAAACAGATGGGGAAATCACTCTTCAGTGTTTACTAGCACAATCAGCACCTGAGGCAGCACTTATTCAGGTGCTGAAATTACAGAGGTAAGTTTTATGACGAGAAATCTGTTCCTCATATGACAGCTATATTTCTCATCATGGATCATAAAAAGCAGATGATCCATCAGATAACTACTTGATTGTAACGTGCATCACAATAAAACCGTCAACTTTCTGGTTTGTTTTACGACCCTGGTTACATCTGGAATGCTTTCAAGAAGGATGCTGATGCTCGTTTTGGGTACAAACTGACTCAGGGCACTTCTGGATTGCTACTTATGTGGTAGTAGATAATAAGAATAATGAGAAATGATAGCAGAATTACCTGCAATTTTGCTACCAGGAAGATTGCTATATTACCACCAATATAACTTCATGGAATATTTTTCTTGGACTGGACCATAAAGAGGATTCTTAATTGTCTAACACCTTTCTCTT
This sequence comes from Charadrius vociferus, assembly GCF_000708025.1. Classification (NCBI taxonomy): domain Eukaryota; kingdom Metazoa; phylum Chordata; class Aves; order Charadriiformes; family Charadriidae; genus Charadrius; species Charadrius vociferus. Next base: position 1,252,461 of record NW_009648358.1, read on the forward strand.
CCTTTTCAGTCAAACAAACTATTCCTTTTAGTCCTCTATTTCCTCTTACATTACAGGTCTTTTCCACAGCTACTAATTCAATGTAATGACAGTAATAAAACAAGTATTTGTAGTAACTCACATAATTCCATATAGTTTCTATAATAACAACAGTAATTTCTTATCTTTACATAGTTTTTATTGTCAGGTCATTTCTAATTCCTGTCCTCTTGTCCTCTTAGAGGCAGAGAAAAAGGTGAAACTACTCTTCCAAGGTTGCAGAGCAAGCCTCCAGTAAAATTCCTGATTTATCTAAGGGTACGTAGTGGAAATGCGAGCTTTGCTGTAATTCAACACCCCAAAGAGACACGTTACCAAAAGCAATTTAAAAAAAGACTTAAAGATCTGCTCTTGAAGATTGTTGTGATCTCAGCAGAGCACTAAAATTGGAAAAAAAAGTTGTCCTAACTGATGTGCAGTCTGCCTCTTTGCTTGGCAAGGTTACAACCCCATTAAACAAAATAAAACAAACTAACCCTCAGGTCTTGCACAACTCTGCCAGGAGGGCTTGCAAGTTCTCTGGACAATTGAGGTTGCTCTTAAATTGTGGGGTTGATCCACATGTTGAAATCAACAACACTGAACCATAGCTCAATATTCAAATCAGTTCTGCATGGAGGAACAGCATTTCTGCAACCACCCAGGACATTGAGTCACTTCATTCTTGACCTTAACCAAATGGGGTAAAGCAATATATACTTCATATCGTCCTGCAAAAGCTCAGCTGTGCTTGGTATTAGCAAAGAGTTTCATTCATTCCAAGTACCAGACTTCAGCCATTTTTTTTTTCTGACTGCATGATAAAATTCAGATGTTTTAAAAAGATCTTTCTTTCCTACATATGCCCACCCAAGCAGCAGCAGCAGGGTTTCTGCTAAAACCTGACAATGAAATTTGCCTTTGGAGAAAGACCAAGCATGGAAAACTTTAGTGTAAACAACAATTGTTTCAGAAAATTATGAGTGCACCATCCTGGGGTAGGGGAGTCAAAAAAATAACATTTTTCTAGCTCAAATTCAACAGACCTTATCAAGCTTCCACCTTCTTAGTACACCATGAGTACAGACACTTAAAGTCTCTTATTGTACAGTTCAGGCCTCCTCCACTGCACTTATGGTGGTCTGACCAGCCCTTCACCCCAAATGTCACCCTTCCTCCAAGTGGCAGCAGAGAACTGTTTAGCCTGGATCCATAATCTTATTTCTGCCCCAACTGATGGGGATCCTAGGCTGTCCCTCCATGAGACCAGTGATCTCATACCCCCTGGATGGAGCACCAAACGCCCACTGTGTTTGGCTCAGTTACACAAATGCATTTTTCTTTCGCAATAGTTCCAGTAGAGATACAGCCAGCTCCTAGGCGGACTTTAAGTGGCAGATATCTGTCCCCAAAGCCAACAGTGCCAATGTGTCTGCTAAATCACTAAGCTACTTGTGCCGAGTAGCTAGAAACAGAAATGAAGGGACTGAACCCATCTTTTTCCTGGGTATCTTACCCTACAGATATTGGGGAACAGCACGGAGGAAGAGAAACAAAGATTAAATGATGGAGAAGAGCGCTGTGCTCTGGATCCATAAGGACAAAATGGGCAGGAACAGGGACCACACTTACAAAAGAAATGGGATGTCTCTCTGTTGTGAGGCAGGTGTTCTCACTGAAGGTCCTAGAGATGCTTATGTGTCATTAAGATGATGAAAGGAGCTTTAACACTTGCCTGGCTGAGCACAAACAATGCTCCATCAAGACCTAGATCATGCTATGTGTTATGAAGTACTTATCGGATGGAAACAAATGCACTGGGAGGATGAAGTTGAGCCTGAATTGTAGAATGGAAAAGAGACAGCAAGCAATACATCTTCCTTCCCTCTTTTTTGATTAAAGTTACTGTATTTAAACTAAGGGGTGTAACTAGAAGCTGGCAACTTAAAAAAAAGCAATGGATATCTTATCTGTATGCACAGAAGGTGAGCAAGATGCATGCAAGTGTTGCTACTGCGTTTCTACAATCTTCAGGTTATCTAATAGGACTATTATTTCATTCTGCAGATAAGGCATTGCTATTTTAAATTAAGAAATATTTTAATTTAAAAATTAATATAAAAATTAATATTATAAAATTAACCTCTGAAAAACCTGCCTATATTTACAAAATCAAGAAATGCATTGAAAGCACATGCTTTTAGATGCTTCTGTTACTGCAAGCATCAACTATCAGAAAAAAGAAAAAGTTAGCCACCTTTATTTTTCTTCACAACAGTTACTATTTTTCGTATTCCAGTAGTTTTCTACAGTATGTAAAGAGGTGTCCTCGCATGTAGGCAGACAGAAGCTCCTGCGTTTTATAAGAAATTTCTTTTGCCAGAGAATCAAATTGGGATTTAATGGTTGTTCTACAATGCTTTTAAGGAGCTAACCTTTATTTATCTGCTTATAATTGTTGATATGATAAAAGTTTGGATACTCTCTGCTGAACTCCATGCAAATGGAAAGATGTTTATATCTTTTTTTAATCAGGATATTACCTGATACTGCTTGCAGTTGGTGAGGGCCCCGCACTTTTCCCTTAGTACAACATTCAAAATCTCTCTTTCATTATAGTTAATTTCAATGAAAAGACATACCTTGAAGTATAGTGAGATGCTGTACTAGGGTTTACTACTACACTTTCTCCTTGAAGTCCCTCTTCCCGCCCCTGCAGCAACATCTCTGCCAAACCAGTCCAATGTTCTCCTCACATTTTAATTGAGGCTAACTGGATCCATCTGCCGCATGACTCAGGGGTTACTCTGAACCTTAGAGAAAAGTCCACTGCTATGCCAGATCTCAGAGATTTCAGCCCTGCTTTAAGAGAATGCTGCTTTCTGTTAAAATTTTATATAACGGGAGTTTAAATTTTAGCACAGATGTTTGCACAGCAGTGAAGAGCTGAATGAGACACCCGACACATCTCTGCGAAGCAGCCTAAAGTCAGAGGTAATGAACATATGGCTGCTACTCTCTGCCTCATAGCTTGCTTGCTCTTATTCATGATGCTGAAAGGTCAGTCCACATTTTTACAACTTACTACACTTTTGTTAAGGCCTGGGCCTGAAAGCACGCTTTGGCTATCACGGAGATTGTTGCTGTCCTTGTGTGTTATGATGGGCAGTGTTTACAAATGCCTGCAGAGGTGGGAAATACTTATGCCAAGTAAATGTTTAAAATGGGCACTGATGTGAGGAGGAATTTCTACTTTTCATTGCTGGCAGCCAAAAAGAAGGCAGCATCTAATAAGTAGGACCTGTGAGTGGGTGAGTATGTTGTGGGGAAAAATGCTCAAACAAATTGTAGCGCATGATTACTTTTTCATTGGCAACTGAAGAATCGCAGTATCGTTTTGGCATAGCTCAGCCACTGACATATTTTTATCCGAGGCATAAACACGTAATATCGTATTACTTCAACTGCTATTATAACAGTGCATACAAGTAACTCCTGCTGATTTAACAGTGCTTGGAAAAAAAAATATAGCATTTGTCTCCAGGGAACAAAATTCTTCAAGATCCTGGCAATTAGTTGAATGAAACAACAGAAGCAACAAAAATACTAAAAGTGCTAAATAACTAATGGGAACTAAACTCGAATAGCTTCCCCTATGCCAAGAACCATAGAGACCTGATCTTGATTTTTGGCAGTTCTCCCTTTAACAGAGCTCCTGGTGGTTTATATCAGTCTAAAAATTAGGATCTGTTTCCATGAGTTCAGTCTTGTCATTCTTCATAAAATGCAGTTTGAAGGAGCAATGCATAAATCGTTTATTATGGGACGGTACCACTGAATAATTTACTAAAAGCGTGGAGGCATTTGGTACATCCTGCTAAATGCCTTGGTCTGGACAAATCATGAGTGAAGAATTTTCAGGTCACTGTCAAGTGCTGAACTATTCCACTCACCACTACAGATCTGTCTTCCATACTCTCCAAGAGGCTGAAGTGCAATGACAAAGCATGATGGACCTCTCCAAATATTTAAGTAACAGAGAACAATGGTGTGAGACAATACTGCAAGATAGTGTTGCATGCAGGGAGTGTTGCTGGCCTTGAAGTCACCTCTCGAAGTGTGGTAACACCCTAGGGTGTCTCCTGCCATTGCATCATTCAAATATGGACTGGAGAAAAAAAGAAACCCCAGACCTTTAAAGAAACCTATTTTCAGTGAGGAATTATTAGTCTATGGAAGCTGGTGGAGAAAGGACTTTGATTTCTGCAGCTTTAATTCCCACTTGAGTTCCATGTATGTTCAAACAGGTGGCATGTCCTGAAGGAAAGGCAGTATGTTAGGTCATTGCTCACCGTAGAGTCATTTCATCTTTGCAATGACCATGTCCCACTTTGGGGGTCATCTGCAGACAACTCCCTGAAGCAAAGTGGACTTTGGTCTCTTTTCCCCTGCATTGCTTGTGCGGTTCTGCAGCTTTCTGTGGCTCTGATCCACCATGAAGTTTACACGAGAACTAGTATAAACCCTAAGGCGAATCTAGCCAAATATTTCAAATGTCTTAATTCCACCGAGCAAATATTTTCAGATATCATCCTAACTCAAAAGTTTTCCATGTTTGATTCCAAACAAATCTTTTCTATAACAGTGTTTATATTTGGCTACCTGCCGAACCAAACCAAAGGGTTTCTATGGAGCTACGCTGGGAAGGAATTTGGCCTATTCTCTTTAAAACATATTGTGCCTGAAAAGATGTGACATGTGATGTCAACTGGCTGTATTTTATCTTGAGCTGTTTCAGATAAACAGGGCCTGTTTTCTGGTAGGCTGAAGTACATCCACGGGACCACTGCTTCATGGGAAGTGGAAAAGAAATTCTTCCCTTTCATCTGCAGCCACCTTACCATGTTGAAACCCGAACACTCTGAATCAGAGTAATCTGTAATCAGAAACAGCAGACACACAAGTTTAAATTATAAGCCAGGTTTGAAATAGATGTGCAGTGGATCACTTTGATTAAGAGAGGCTTATTTCACCTGCTAGCAACTGAGGATTGCAGTCCCCATTCTTCTGCAAAGACAACTCTGGCCACGCCTTATGTTTGCTGAAATCATTACCGAGAACACCTGCTCTGCTAGTGGAATATTGCACACAAACTGGGAAGTAAACTACTGTTTCGTCGTGGGTGTCCACTGCTAAACCCTTGGAAAGGCGCACAGCGTGAAGCCCCCATCGCTGTGAATAGCACTGTTACCTGATACAGCAAGACATGACACAACCAGTCATGGACAGGGAATAAATGTTTCATCAAACACCATACTACACCTAATAAAAATAAGTGCTGGGATGTCTGTTTAAGTGTGATTTTTAAATTAGGCTTTTAAGAATGTGATGAGGTAGCTTTGGGTTGCTGACACGACTTGCTTCCAAGAGATGCGGGTTGACATTTTTGTCCAAAGTCAAACACCTACGGGACTGGTGGATTTTGCTTTGTCACCTTCATGTAACCAGGTACATCTGGCATTGTGCATGACAGAACCAGAGCTGAACGTCATGACTGTAACAGGTCAGGACACTGGCTTGATTTCAAATACAAAGCTTGCTGTACTTTCAGGTATTTCAGATATATTGTAGACTCATCTTACCCGGATAAGCCATTTCATGAGCTCTAGCAGTTAGTTGATGCCCCAACTTCCTTCCCTAAAATGGATTCAAAATTGTATAAAAAGGTACTTCATGGTACAGATTGGCTTTTTGAAGTCCTTAAAGTGGTTTAAATGGATATAATTTCTTGTTAGGTTTAAAAAAAACCCAACAACCCACAAACTGATAGGCCTTCCATTTAGCAGACTACACGTACATTACAGGAGTGAAAGAAGAAATACACCCTGTACCAGAGTCACACGAGGATACAGTCATGCACAGAGATATAATCAAAGTAGTAAAATGAAACAAGCATGTTTTAGCATATTTCTGTTCCACGTTTCAGGTTTACTGAACATCAGCTGCATATATAACGAAAATAAATTGCCTGGCTTCAGTCTTCATTAGCTAATGAAATATGCTATAGTGATATAAAGCTGTGGGAGTGTGTGAAATACATATATTTCGTAGAGTATCAACAAGCCAAAAAGCCACAGCATCATGACAGAAAAAAATAAGTAAGCAATACTTGCACAGTAAGTGTAAGTAGAGTTGACAGAGAATAATTTAAGCCAAAAAGCCACAGCATCATGACAGAAAAAAATAAGTAAGCAATACTTGCACAGTAAGTGTAAGTAGAGTTGACAGAGAATAATTTTCCATAATAAGTATTTTTATTATTCTTCAACTGTAATTTGTAAATAAGAAATAAATAAAAGCTTGCAACATGCAGTTGTCTGCGGACTCTTGTCTATTAGCAATTAACAGATATAGACAGAGAAAGTACTTGAAGAAAATGGACCTGAATTATTTAATCATCTTTGGCATGAGAAAAAAAAGATTGCCATGAATTCTAACATTTATTTGCAAACATGCAGGCAGTCCTGTATAACTATTACGTGTATGATGTCAGCATGCTTTTAAATTGTAAAAGATATGAATGACTTAGCATATAAAATAACCCCAAAATGTCATTAGGAAGCTATGACAGTCATTCCCCCTTTAATTTTCCACATAAAACACACAGCCAAAATGGTTCTGGAGCAGACGGCTATGAAAACAGAGTGGTAGTGGGAAAGCCCTCCTTTTGAACTCATGTGAGATAAAAGATAATTAAACTGGCTGTGCTGTTGGGTTTTTTTAACTGCTTGCTTAGCATACAAATAGCGCAGCCGGAATAAGGCTTGCTGTCACCCTGGTAGGCAGACAGGTACATCGGCTGTAGAAAATGCACAGTTCCTGGCCTGTCTGCTTGGATTGCGATGGCTCATTGCGTGTTGGGGCCTGCACGGTCTTTGGGACGTGCCTTTGTGTTAATGCCAAGGGTGGCAATATGCTCCATTTCACGTAAATATGACACAGCCCTTGGGCTCCTGGCAAGCCGCCAGGGCAGCCCACAGCTCTCTTATGATGATAATACTACTGTGATATTCTACAGAAACCAATCAAAATGCTGCAGCCACTTTAATGTCATATGCAGCACATGGGATCCCCTAACCTAGAATTCTGAAGCACGGTTAAGATTTAGATATTTATGGCAGCCACATGCACATATGCACAAAAGAGCTGGAGCGGTGTCAATAACTTCTCCTAACTGAAAGCTGAAAAATGAAAAGATGAATGCAAAGGCTTGGAATTGGATTTTAAATATATTGTGCAACAGGTTAGTGGGACCACTTTCCACCACTGACGAGAGTCCAGTCCTGCAAACCCGTCTTGCTCACTACAGTTTTCTGGTGCTCCCTGTGTGATATTGGCAGGTTAATAATTTCTTTTTTGCTTTTACTCCAGGCAAAGCCATAAGTTTCTCTAATATCACAGTGGGTTGCCATGGAAATTAGCATACTACAAAATGAGAATGGCAAATAACTCCACTTCCAAATCCTATGTTCAGCAGCCAGAGGTATTAGTGGATTTGGCAGCATTTGCCAGCTCCTTTGCACATGAATAACTCTACTCACATGGTTTAAACAAATGAAACAAAGATAAATGAGATTAATTTGCCAATAGCAAATTACATTCTATTTTAAAATACGAATGAGCCTGTACCAAATCTACATGCTTTCGTGTATTTCCCATAGAATTTTCATGCATGGAAACATTACAGCAGACTGTCCAAGAGTACAGGCTGCAGTACACTCAAGTAGCTGAAAATGAGAGGAGTGCCCTAGAACAGGAGTTCTTTCCTTTCCAAAAGCCTAGAGACCACAGACGGGCAGGTTGCAGGGACCTACCCCAAGGAGAAAAAGCAACCATGGACATCTCGCACAGCTCATGCCACTTTGGAGAGGAAAGAACTGTGTGTTAGAGTGGCCCTAGTCAACGTGCCCAGCTCAGACTGAGGGGAACATAAAGCTAGATTAATCTACCCTTGTAGATTTTGTTATGTATCTAGCCATAGCTGGGGATACTGGTTACTCTATCCAGTAGAAGGCAGTCTCTGCTGTAAACACGATGTAAAACCTAAACAGGTTATTTCTCTTATTGTCTCCTTTGTCTGTCACATATTCAAAGTTGTCCTCCAAACTCCATTTTGGCCTCAATTGTTACATTCCTCAATTTGCTATGTTAAGTTAGTGTAAATATGGCACTTTAGCTCTCACTGATGGATAGTGAAGATTTTTTGATTAATGTAACTTTTTACTTGAGTGCCACAAATACTCTGTTCAAAATGTTCCTATTCCCCTCCCTAAGATCTTCATATATCTTCCCTTTTAAGAAGTCATGATCTCTCCTCATCTTCCCTTGGCTATTTTTGTTTTCTTCGTTGTACACCTCTTTTCCACTTCCCATATCCCCCTCTTAATCACCTCCATTGATCTACCTCTCTCCCTTATATGCCTTTCTCTTACCATCTATTCCATTTGTCCTACTGGGACTTTCAGACTTTTGCTATTTCTTCCCTTCCCTATCTCTCTGAAGGGTTTTTTTCACTCCTTATCCATTGGGACTTCTCCTCCCACCCTGGTTTTTGTCCCATCACCCTTATATAGCCAGACTGTGCGCTAGCTACTCCCTCTCCCAAGTGCAAAGCCTTCAAGATGGGGCCAAATGCCAGTGGAGGCAGAGGGAGCACAAAGGCTGCCTTCTCTCCTTGGTCCTTCACCTAGGAAGAGACACTTGGAGCACGAAATAAGAAAAGGGTCAACAGGATATCCTTACTTGGAGCTGACAGCATGGGTTAGACCACCCTTCCCGCAGATAGCTGCATGGGACCATTCACCATGGGACCAGTTGCGCGACCATCCACCACAAGCTCTCACTACAGAGAAGGGTAACCAAGAACACAACGACTCCCTCTAGTGATGAATCCTTCCACACCTTTCAGGACTGGCAAGACCTGGGGACAGATGGTGGCTTCCCTTGATAAAGTCAACTAACTTGGAGGCGGGACGGAAGCATCCTTCTCTTGAAAGAAAAATAGGCCAGTTTTAAAGGTTATCACCTACCTCCAGGACAAATACATGCTGGCTATTTAAAGACTTCTTGAAAAGCAATAAAAAACAAATAGCAGAAAAGTGATGTCATTTCTGACATTGTCGTTGTGGAAGCCCCCAATAGGAATTATTATAAACCATTTCCAAATCTGCTTTTATACAGGCCTAGGAATTAAAAAGAAAACTTTAGTGTTTAATGCTTAAACCAAATGTTTAATTTTGAACATCCCCATAGAGTCACACTGCAGTGTGGAGGTTGCAGTTAAAAGCCCAGATTCCTTCATCTTCCTGACATTGAATCTACAGTATAACAAAAACATTTTGAAACTAATGTAGAAATAGTTCTAACTGGAGCATTAACATAATTTACTTCAGTCATGTTCATCAGGATCATTTATATCTTACACATGTGATGTATAAATATTCACCCTCCCTATACATATACAGTTGGATTTTATATATTATATATAAAAACACTCCCTTACGAAATATGATTCATTGGTTTAACTGTTGGTATATTAGCTTTTCCAGTATGTTCAAAAGCAGTTTATACATTTAGAAGTATGATGTATATAATCATTACTGCTTTAAGTAAGGTCTCATCCCATCTGTATAAGAAGACGCATTACACGCATTGAGCTGAGCACTGAAAACTACTGAAACAATTCAAAGCTGTGGAAGATCAGTGAGCCAAGCTTTGGCTGGCTGTTTTCCGTGCCATTAGGAAGTTGTTTACTACCTGATTTATAATTATGGGATAGTAAAATATACTTATCAAGACAAAAGAGTGTACCCTTTATCCTCTATAAGAGCTGATCCTACTTTGGGGTGTGCTTTGGCCCAGGAGCAGGTCTACGCTACCTCATGATTAGAGAACAGGGCTAGGAGTCAGATCCCATGGTCTGTCCTGCCATTAATCAATGGGCAAGTTGTCCGGTCTTCCTGGGGTTTGGTTCCTCAAAAGGAGTGGCAAACCTTATCAATCTAACCTGTATGTTGAAGTTTCTTCCTTAATGAATGTCTGAAAAACACAGAGATCTGCTGACTGGCAAAAATTATCCTATTTTCGTTTGACATGAATGAAAGGCATCCCCACTGAATACACATTGAACATCAGCAAACCCAATGTAAACACATCATAAAGAACATCCTTACACAAACATGGAAACAGTTTACATGCATGTGTGGAGAAAATGGAAAAAATGCATGCCCCCATCCAGAGTAAAGCTTGTGCCATATGTAGTTACAAGGACTTGTAGACTGAAACGAGGCTGGGTATACCCAGCATTTCAGTCCCACATTGGCTGTTATGGATCTTCTTAGTGTTGTCACTCACATACAGCCCACCCATGCATGCTTTTTGAGACAAAGGAGAGTATACTCCTTTTTTGAGTGACAGATGCAACTGAGAACCTGCTTCTCTGTTTTGCGTGCAGCCAAAGAAAATTTCATGGGACCTTTGCTGAAAACAGTTAGGTCAGATAATCACTAACCTGCCAAGCTTTGAGGTCTGTGCTACCTCAACGTAGGCAATATACTTGGGAACAGAGACAATGTTGATCCTCTGTACCAAGTGGTTCCTCTAGCCACAGAGAATGCCATATGTTGGCTCAGATTCATTCAGTTCAACTTGGTGGTATTGGCAGGGTGGAGGGAGCATGCTTGGTGATCCCCAGAAATAACACATCTCATTTAGCATCATCAGAAGCCTGAATATGTTATGAATTAAATATTCTGACATTTTACCTGGAAAAATTAAAGACTTTTTTCTAAGTGTGTGTAAATTGTGATTTCTTTCAAAATTTCAGAATGTGGTGATTTTCACAGGAAAAAAAAAAGCATGTCAATGACGTACAAGCCACAGTATCGCCACATTTCAAGGCCCCACCTCAAAGCAAGGTGTTACAGATGTCCAATGACAACAATACATTTTATTTTTTTTCTCTAAGGATCCTTGGAAATTATTTCGGCTGAAATTCCCCAAATTCTTTAGCTTGGGGCAGACATTTAACACAGAAAATTTCAGCCAGAGTGTATCAAAATATAGAAACTTGCTCAGAAAAGAAACAATAATGATATGATAGGAAATTTTGTATAGTGCAGAGAAGGCAATACCTTTTTGTTGACAACCTTATTTGGCTGGCAAACCCAGACATATTCTGTAGGTAAAAGCCCTTCTTCGGGCCTGAATTAAGATCAGCAGACCAGACTTGCCTATGATTAAAATCCCTCAGGATGTCTTGGGTATCTACCTTCTCCTAACAAGCGCATATTTTGGGGCCTGCCTGGCAGTAATCTTGAATATTTAGGTTGCCACACACCAACTTGGATAGTATGAGACAGGAAATGTATAATTGAACATTATGCTTTCTCACGTTAGAAGAGCAGCCCAATTCGTTATTCTGTCTAGCACATTTCCTCAAGCGTTGTCCTGGGTCACTCAGCAGTCGCGGGAAGTAATGCCTGACCAGCAATCAGCCGCACACATATGCGCTAGGAAACCATGAAACTTTGTTGTCCTGGACCTGACATCCCCCCACCAGCCCTTGGAACGGACTACACTCCTTCCTTAGAGGAAGACATCTCTGTCCAGGTTATGCTGGAGAAAGGCTCTTCATCAAGTGAATTGATAACAGGGGTGATCAAAGTCTGGCAGTTGTACCTTATCTGTCGGGGATCATAATTCAGGAATGAAGCTGCCCTTCAGTTCGCTCCTCCCCACCATTAAATTACATTCAATCACTGCGCGGAGAATGCAGCCCATGCGCTCGCAGCCAGATGTTATCATTACGGGCCTTTTCTTATAAACTGATGCTGAAACCCGAGTGGTTGATGAGACTAGCTAAGCAGTTGTACCTTTGACCTGATTGCATTAAACTTGCCCTATCAATTTAAGCTTAGTATAAACACCATTTCCCAGAGTCCCTCATGACTTCAGTAGTGAGAAGAAGCTGACTAAGCCTAAACATTTTTTAACAGCAATCTTGTCTTACAACACCAAGGGGATTTGCCATGTATCTGGGGCTTTATAAAACCATATGAACATGCTGAAAGAATTAAAGTCCTTTAAAAAAGCAAAATTGATGGTGACAGTCCTTTTAGAAAACCAGTTTGTAGAATGTCAGCACAAGACGAGCTGGAAACAGCACTAAAATAGTTTTTAAAAATACAACAGATTTGTGTTTGTTTCACACAGTTGTTCCTGAATACTGACTTTTAGAGTTAAAAGACAAAACAAAGGAATAAAACCTTCCCAAACTGAATTCACCACCAACTAAAATGAACTCCCCCCAAGCACTCCACAACTCAAAGCCCTTTCAGATAGATCACTCATCTGAGATCTCCCATAAAACATGGAGCATCTTTACCCCACTATTTCAGATTTATTTTTAATAAAGTCTGCTCTATTTCATATTGAAGATAATTCAGTTAATCCTATCAAAAGTTTCTATGTGGCAGCACATGAACAATAGCATATGGTATAACATATGGCCAACAAAGCTTGGATAGGCTGAATAAAGGGGGACATGCTTATAACTGTCAGCATAAGAATGAAAGTAACATCATGCTTAAGTCAGCTGTATTGCTGCTATGGAATGATAAAGCAGTGCTTTGGTACTGCAAATGTTGGTAAAACAATGGGAGACAAACCAGCAGAATATGGATCTTCATCTCCCCAGGTTGCAAGTGCTCTGGCTCTGATGCAGAAAAACACACTTGAAGTTGAGCAGATGAGTACTCCTGCTAATTTGCTAATTTTAGCAGAAGTGCAGAAGTAGTCAATGCTCTGCAAGACTGAACCTCTCACCCAGAATTAGCAAACAAGAAAAAATTAAAGAAATATTCAAGACTGGCACTCAATTTAAAACAGAAGTTTTGTGCCATCGGTTGGTTATACTGACATAACAAACCAGTCATTGGAACTGCTGCTAGAAGTGCAAAGAGGAAGCGCATTAAGCAAAATGTAATGATTTCATGCTTATGGATATTCATGCAGAACGTGACTCAGAGCACTGAAACATAAAGCACATAAAAAGCCAACAAAAAATTACTAACTTGTTTTACTGTTTTGAAATCTAACAAGGCAAGAATATGCATGTAAAAACCACCCCCCACCCCCCCAAACAAACATAAAACCCCAATCCAGCCAACAACTACTGCTACTTAAATAATTACAGAGAAGTTTTTGCAAGAACTAGTTTACCTGAGTTGCTACTTCAGTTACTTTTAGCATCAGCAGCATCCGACTTTTGTTAAATTAAACAAATGACAGTATTTCATTGTGGGAAGAAAGAGCAGGTAAGGAAAAAAAAATATTTGGTGCATAATTTTACATAATACAGAGGAAGAAAATAATCTAGAACTTGATGCAGAGTTCTTCTGTGATTCAAATTAAAGCAGGGTCCTTTTATGCCAATAAGCAAAGTATGCATTTAAATGACAAAACCTAAACCCAACGTTAAAAGAAGACTTGCACCAATTGCTTGCCTTGCAGAAAGCTTCTCTGTTTCTCTCCTTTTGGGATCAGATGAAACAGAACAAACCTAGTGACCTTGATGCTCAATCCAGAGAGGAGAAAATACAGGAAAAATATCAACTCTTTTCTGCAAAATTTCTGAAATAACGTTGATTTACCTAACCACCCTGTCACTGCAAAAGATACTTCCATCTCATAGCTTACAGCACAATGTGGAAGCATCTGAGTAGCTTTCACCTTACACTTGCTATTAAGAGGGATTATTTAGCTGTGACATGATAGGGCACAACATAGGCTAATTTATCCTTCCAGTAACTGGAATAACAGCTAAGCTAGAGAAGATGAGGTACAGCAGACCAATAATAAAATGTATAAAGGGGGATGGCAACAGGTCACAAAAAGGGAAGTCTTAGGCTGGCATGAAGTTACTGGTGGGATTTGCCATTATCAGTCTGAAGAATCATTACAGGCTCTTTCAAAAATACTACAAGCGAGCTGAAGAAAGTTGATGATGGCTTAAATTTGAGAAACATCAGCACAGAGGCGGCTTAGATTAGAAAGAAACAACTGGCTTGTGTGAAAGCTGCCATCATGGAAAGGAGTTGCGAGTCAAGAGGAAAAAGCTTGAGATAATTCACTTAGAGACTAGAAACAAAAGGCTCACTGTATTTTGAAATAACCGGTGTCAAGAAGAACCTGGAGGTACCAGTTCATCACAGCCGACTGTGAATCAGAAGAGTGATGCAACCATGAAGGGAAACACAATCTTATTATGCACAGTATGAGGCATTTCCAGCCAAAGTAGGGGAGTATTACTGCTAGTGTATGAGACACTGATTGAGGTGTCTTTAATTTCAAATACTGTGTAGTATTTAAATACTACTCTTGGTAGTGTTGTTAAAAGAAAACAATCTGGAATTGGAGCAGATATAGAGAAAACTTACAAGGATGGTCAAGGGGTGCAGAAACATCTTATAGGAACACAAGGATGAATTTTGTTTGTTTAGTCAACCGTACTAAAACCTGGGAGGTGATATAACTGCATGCTATACAGTCACTTGGGAGAAGATATTACAGCATCACCAAAGGAAAGAACTATTTAAGTGAAGGCCAGATGGATATAAGCTTGTCAAAAATGCCAACACAGAGGAGGTTAGATGAAAATTTCTAATTTCTAACAGGCAGGTTCTGGACTGCTGTACAGTGGGATTAGCTGGGGCTAAACACCCTTGTGACTTTTAATGTGCAATTAATGAAAAGGGTTTCATGATGTGACACCTGCACCAGAGATGAAATGTGGGTATCGTCCAACTTGCTGCTAACAGCATGGCTATAACATGAGCATCAGCATCTGGTAATGCTCTTATTCTTCTTAACGATTTAATATCTTAAATTTATATCATACTTTTCAAACCAAAGGATTCCAAAGCAGTTAAAAAATTGCAATTGATGTGCAGTGTCTGAAGAGAGGGCTTCTTTCACTGCAGAAATAGAGCTGCAGCACAGGTGAGAGGCAGCAGCTGTTGAAAGCGTGGTTATACTCAAACTATAAAGAAGTGTTTACATTTCATAATAGGGAAGACCAAAGTGGTCTTTTGGGGGAGAAAGTATTTTCACTGGAAAAATGTAAGTACTCTGTATTTCCTATTTTCTTCTCCAGGCAGGAGTTCCGCTGTTGATCTCATGGAGGGACCAAAGTGCAGCAATCCTAGAAGAATTGAGGCAAAAATATTTCCCCTGTTCATGCGTCTACTACTCATGAAAATGATTTTGCTATGCGTAACATTGCAAACCCATCACTACCCTCTTATTTTAGGTACTTTCCTGCCTTCTTCCAGGGATATTATCTCAGGTTTCATTAGGACTTGATCAAATTAATCCTTCTAAATCAAAGAGGATACTGAAGTGTGTTTGTGCAGGATCCCAATGACTTGTCCCAGTGAGTGGGACAACTGCAGGCTACCTTCTCTGCAATGCATGAACCCACCCCAAAATCAAAATGGGCCTTTTCAGGTCACATACAAAGGCTTGGCCAGCTGTTAAACCCAAACCTTCAAAAATCATGAGACTGGCCGATGAGTAGAATGATGCTATGTTCCCTCCACCCTGACTTTGGGATTGTTTTGATTTGTCCGTGTTAATAAAATCTGAGAAATCTTTTCTTTCAATGAAGGCATGACATATAATCACAGTGGGTAAAATACAGGCATGACTTTTAAGGACTGTCATGTGGCATCTTTCACCAAAAGTGTCTGCAAAGAAAAGTGTGAGCTTATAACAGCAGTAGTTTAAGAGTTAAAACTTAGCATCATCAGGGTCTGTTTGGCTTTGGAAAACAGTCAGGACAGCACATTGGTAATCCCATTATTAGGTATAAGTGAAAAAATATATACTAAAGTCAGTTCTCTGTAAAAAGAAATCCCAGTGCAATTGTGATTCTTTACAGTAATAAAACAGAAGTAACATGTAGAAACTGTAGAGAGAGGACCATTGTTACTGGTAACACCTGAAACAACAGGCAAATTATTAGCTATCATAGGCCCAAGGTCTATTGTTCTGGAAGCCGCAAAATGAGCAGCAAAAACAACAAAAAAGAAAAACTCTTCTTGAGGACTTGATAGTAAAAGTTCAGCATACTTGAATGTTCAGAACAATCTGAAATCCAGATAAGGAGGAATCAATGCCATGTCAAACTTGGAAATAACTTTCTTAAAATAAGCCAAATAAGGAAACTTCCTTTTAATTGTAAGGAATTAAACTTTCTCTACAGAACAGCTGAAATAGGCATAGATATGTCTCTTCCACAGCTTTTTTCTTTTTTTTCTCCCTTTATTCTGCATTCCGTAGTTCCAAACGGAGAAGTCATCTGCAGGTCACACTGCTGCCTCCGGTGCTACTTAAACAATTTTTAAAAATGTATCTTCACACTGGCGACATGCACAACCTGTGTAGGTTGGATTTCCACCAGCGGTTGTCATCTGAGCCCCCCCCGCTGCCTCCCCGATCCCCCATCCACTTCCTCCTCCTGGCTCCCGCGCTCCCAGGGCTGGCTGGGCTGGGCTGCCCGGCTGTCACAGCACCGCCACGGGGCTCAGGGAAATTTTCAACAAGCTCACTCCTTTCCATGAAGCTCTCCTCCCAACAAACGCACGCCCCTGAGATGACTCCAGGGCATCGGCTCACCTGAAGTACCCGACATGGGCTTCCTTGTAAGCAGCAGTAGTTGATAGGAGGCCCATAAGGATGGTACTAACCACTGTGTCACTCAGCGGATTACCGAGTAAACTTCTTACAGGAAAAGCGCTTGCTCGTTTCGGCCTGCTGGTGGGCTCAGCTTTATTCCATCCCAGGGCTGCTGGGGCCTCATCCAGCCTCTAGTGAAAGCTGCTCAGCGGTGTCCCAGCATCTCTGGAGGACTTGTGCCCACCTGCGCCACCTTTTTCTCTTCCTCCCAGGACACTGGGTCAAAAGCTGTGTACCGCCACCTTGTGCATCTGAAGCGTCCCTCTTGCCCCCTGGCCCTTTTGGTACCAGCCTGGGTGGAATAGAGAAGAATGGGACCTGCCGGCGATGTCCCCAGCTCCTGGGTAGCTCCCCTGGGGTGTTATTTCTCCATAACGGCTCGTCTGCTGCCAGATGAAAACCGTAGACTGTTTAGAAAGCTCCAACCCTCCTGTATCTTTCAGCCAGGACTCAAAATAAAGCAGGGATTTGGCAGCTTTGCCAGATAGATGTGTTCTACCATCCTGGTGAAAGTTCACTCCAGCCTAGTCAACTCGTGCCTTTGTAAAAACAGAAATGTGGCAGTTTGCACATGCCCAACAGAGATTATAGGAAGGATAGCCTAAATTTCTGGACAGTCCAACCTCCTTCAAACATGTTTCATGCCCTGGGTAGTGGGTGGACAAAGCAACCAGGTAACCCTTCTTTACCATACAGAGCAGGCCAAACTACGACCCTGCAACGCTGGTGTTACCTAGCTCCTAGATATTTGACTTTGTACCTTAATAAAGTTCCTTTAACTCATGTGTGGTTTCTATTTTTTTTTTCATTTCTGTTTTTCCAGTGTGTAATACTCTGTGTACACAGACAAATAAACAGACAGGCAGTTTCTCTTTCGTAAAGCAGGAGATTCCTGCATGCTCTGCTTGCATCAAGAAGAATCCATATTCAAGAATGAACTGGCAGATGATTCAGTTTGTCGGTTCATAATATAACTGGATTGCAAAGGGAAGATAGGAAATCAGTGATTTTGCCTAAGGGAGCAATCTTAAGTATTAAAAGAAGAAGAGAGGGAAAAACAGACTACAAACCTTTAAAAAACTTTCATTTTTTAACTAGAAAAAGAAAAGTAATCCCAAACCATCAATTACTGAAGCATGTGAATATTATTTGGAACACATTTTAAAATTTTAAAAATGAAATACCTTGGATCTAATTTTAAACAGGTTTTGCATGGTGTAACACCATTGATGTCAGCAGAATAATTTCCAAGTTATAAATTTGTTAACATAAGGTTAGTGCAAGGTTGCAGTACAGTGGATGAGAATCGCTTTGAAAGTACAGTATGAGATGGAAGACGGTATGCTAATGTCGAATAGTCTGCTAGGAGATTATTTGCTTTCTGCCTACACAGCCAAGCTACATATTAATTAATGCTGCCCCAGAGACTGTCATCTCCTAAGGCATAAAGCAAACCAGTAATATTCTAACATTAATAATAATTAATATTCTCTCTTATGAATATTGTTCAAATAAAAGGATGTTGTATTTTAATACACGTTTACCAAGACCGTGTAAAATACAAAGCTCCTATTTTACTTGTTGTTCTTCTGCCAAAAACAGACAATGATTAGTAAATACCTTTGAGCTGATGAACAAAGATAGGGGGTTACATCTTTAGACAGCAATAGCAACCTCCTCAGAAATTTAATTTGGCTGTAGTTCAAAAACCAATGTAAACAGCCTGGACACCAATATTAAACAGGGCTTATTCACACTTTCAGCCAACAAGAGTTGATGAAACAGTCTTTAACAGTCTGGTTTTGCCTTCTCAGATAGACACACACATGCACACACGCAGTGCCCATAGTTAAGTACACAGCGACAGCCTTGGATGAGGTGGGGTCAGGAAGCACCTCTGTACCATAAGCATCAGCTGGGCAGGTGTTTTACAGACAGCTGGCCTGGCTTCCTAACTCCTTCATGGCTGTGGTTGTCTGCAGGAACACCTCCAGCTCTTGCAGACTCCTACGCTGAACCAGTGAGACGACATCCGAAATAAAACCTCAGCAGCAATACTGAACACTGGGAAAACTCATGAGAGACGAGCTTGGCCGTGACCTGCTGCTCAGCTCTTGAGCCATGAGGTGATGGCTAAGTGTGGGACAAATTCTAGGTCACAGAAACCAAATTAAGAATGGAAAGTGGAACAGATGCTCAAAGCTCCGTTGTTAGCGATGTAAAGTAGGGCTGCATTTATTACTTAGGAACGAGGAAGAAGGTGGAAGGACTACGTCTCCATCAGTGCAACAACAAGCAGAACTGGGAACAGTGTCTTGACCTTTCAGGGTAAAACACGTACAGGAGCAGGGAGCAGAGGGCAATCTAGTAGCCTGGGGTGCTCACAGAAATAATGCAGGAATTAAAAATATATAGCAAAGAAATCACTGGCTTATGCAAAGTGAGAGGACAAAGCAAAAGGAAAAATACCTGATGCTGATGCCATTGGAGTAAACAGTAAACCCCAGAAGAGCTGTGTGGCGAGATTAGCTGAAGAAGACCCAGGCTCGTATGACATTTAGTATAATAATTTTTGTGTGGTTACAATGGCATTTAAAATATAAGACAGTTGTAGTCACAATAGTACATGTAAATGTAGCACTCTGAGAACCAGAGGACATCTAAACTAAAGACATCTTGAGAACAACCCAAACTGGCACATCTGACATGCCAATAAAGTTACAGAAGCCAGGATGCTGAAATATGATGAAAACAGGAGAAGACATTGGCTGCAAAAAATCTTTCAGAGGACTACAACAGACTCAAAAACATAAGAAAAAGAATTAACTAATAAAGGAAAGACTGGGAACAAAATAATGCTCTCACAAAAGACTTGAAAAGGCTGATAGAGTTCTTGGATCAAGAGTACTACAGTGCTTAGTGTGATACACTAGATCCTCAGGAACGAAAAATAAAGAGAGATTAAAGAAGTAGCGGATAAATATGATGAAGAATGGTATGCAATATCAAGGTTCAGAGAGGAACAAAGCTACAAATCTGATAGAAGGCAGAAAGCAGTGGCAAGATTTCATTTCCACCTACTGCTACCACAAACAGTAATTGAAATAAACAAACAAACAAACCCCTGTTCAATTATTCAGACCAGT
The DNA here is from genome assembly GCF_000708025.1 of Charadrius vociferus. Taxonomy (NCBI): domain Eukaryota; kingdom Metazoa; phylum Chordata; class Aves; order Charadriiformes; family Charadriidae; genus Charadrius; species Charadrius vociferus. Next base: position 1,272,422 of record NW_009648358.1, read on the forward strand.
TAATTTAGAGTTGTTTGTTTGCGGCGGAAGACCGAGATCTTTTGTTGATATAACTGAAATCATGCCAGTTAAAAGGTTAAATCCTGCCTGCTAGACATAACTTGGGGTACAGAGAATCACGTTACATGTCTCAGAGAAAACTCAGGCCTCCGAATGCCCCTCAAAGATCCCACGGCTGGTAAGGGTAAATCATATTCTCTGCTGCATTCTCCTACTGAATTCATGCTGCAGCCCCTCCTTCAAGAACATCATGATCCCAGATCTTTCCGAAGCCTCAAGATCTTGTGTCCCCTGCAGTACAGGGACTGTAGTTTCTCCTAGCACTTAGATCGTTAAAATACATTTATTTTTGCATTTCCCCCATTGTATTTTAGTTTGGCCCTAAATTACCATTCGTACTTTCTTTCTTTCTTCCTCATCTCTTCTATAGGTAACTGCACACTGCATATGCTGCACGCTGGCTGAAAATAAATATAATAACAGAATTATATCCAATACTGTCTTTTATTGAGGCACCAGGCCCTGCCTCATCAACGATGTCAAGTTCCTACTTTCTAATTTCCCATTTCTAGTTACAGATTTCTGATGCATATCTGCTTTTTGGACTGAGGTATGATTTGGTGAATACACCTCAGTTTTCTTGCAAGCTGCTAAAATTGGCAAAGAGTATCTGACTCTCTCTAGCGGAGTCACCCCATTCTGGTGAATAGTGCATCTGAGAAATGTCCTTGAAGACAAAAGGACAACTATATTTTCATGATGGACTTGTTAGTGGGCATGATTCACCATTTCCCTATTCCATCTTTACGCCAGTGTAATTAAGCCAATGGGGGTTACATCAAGATAAAACTGAAGAGCATAATGCAAAGGTGAGTCAGATCCCACATGCTACAAGATGTAAAAGGACCGTTTCATAGCAGGATGATGAGAATTTGGAACTTGCTTATCAGAAAACACGCGCTTCAAAGTGATTCCTGATCATTTTGGAATTGCCATTACAAAATCAGCATAGGTTGGTTCTATTGTTAGTCAGATCATAATTGGGCAGGAAACATGCCAATGCAAACCTCCTGAAAAATACTTCATATTTACTCTTGAACAATGAATTGATCTTCCAGAGGGAAAAAAATTACGAGATTGACAATGGACTACATTGTTCTTTGATGTTGCAGCATGGACAAATCACAGGTGTATTACGTAAATACCTGTCAAACTGACAATTAATATCAATTAGGCTTTAATCTGACATATTACATTGGGTGCAGCAAATGCAAAATCTGTTCAAAGTAGATCATAGATATGTACCCTTCAATTAGACACGAGGGAGGAGGAAATTCTACTCTCTGGGAAAGAACAGCATTTAACTCCTGAACTGCTAGAGATCTCTATAGATGAAATTCATCCTTGTGAAGGTGGCCAGTCCAAAACTTTTTTGAGTCCTAGCAATTTCGGAAGTGTGACATTTAAGTAGTCAGAAGGAGCTGTTCCTCCTCTCTACATACACACATACTCAAGTGCAGAGTGTTTATCAGCTTCTTTCTTTGACACATAAAAAGGCCAGAGTAGAGGAAATAAGAGAGAGATCTCTGGATCAGACCTCCTGAAACAATCACTTTGGAATCAGAAAGTAAGAGAGTACTCACAAAGCTACACAGGAGATGAAAACAGGCACTTTCACGGTGTGTCTCAGAGCTGGAAACTGGACTAGAAGAGCAAATATCTCTTAATTTACATAGAGAAGACATACAGACATAGCCTCCCCAGACTAGGTATGTATGTGTAAAGAGCTCCCTGTATGACCATGTTTGATATACTTCTGTGATTTTTTTCAGGCTCTACAACATCGAACAGATCCCTAAACCACTACAATTAAAATGGCAATACAGGAATCTCTCTTCAAAGTGAGAAACTGCAAATACATCACCAAAATCGACCCCAAAGATTATGCTACAATGGATTGTCCTGGGATTAATCAGACAGAAGTAAAACACACAATAGATAGATTCTCAGCAAGATTCTGAAGCAAGCCACAATTGTTGTTGTGACTTAACACCTCAAAACCTTAAAAGAAAGCAGACATGACTACAATATTTTGTGGCACATGAAGAATACATAAATGAAGCAAAAAACACATTACTTGTCCTCCTTCTGGAGTAAGCATCTAACCGGTCAATACTATTTCTACTGTTTCGTAGCTTTCTTTCACATACAGTGCACCTGCTTCCTCATTTTGAATTAACCTTTTCATTTTATTTATTATCTCATGTATTGCCTCCAAAATAGGATGCCATCTCAATTTTTATACAGCACTATTTTTTTTTTTTTAATGCTGTGTAAAGCTTTTCTTATTCCTGGACTTCTCAGAGAACGGGTTGAAAGAAAATGCCCACATAACATAATGCTCATTAGTCCTGAAGTATGCAGATAGAATTCTGTCTCTTGCCAGCTACCAACATAAGCTAAAAAAGACCAGGCTGGATGTGGCCTTGGGCAACCTGGTCTAGTGGGAGGTGTCCCTGCCTATGGCAGGGGGGTTGGAACTCGATGATCTTCAAGGTCCCTTCCAACCTAAACCATTCTATGATCCACTGCTTTAGGTACAGCCATGCTGCAAATGCATATCAGGTTTACAAATGCAAACATTCAGCACGATGCCTTTAAATCAGCAGATATAGCCTGTAACAGAGATTTGCAAAAGAACTCTACTCTCATTTAATAAATATTAAACATAATCTCAGTAATTTTAATCAGGGCTGAACTAATCGATATAGTATTGAAAATCTCCCCTTTTGTTTGAGAACATGAACACCTACTCTAGTGATTTCATACTCTGAGATGATGCTACACATTGCTTTCTGAACTCGAAGATGGGAATGACTTTGTAGTCTCAGCTCAGAAGGAGTGAAAGAAGAAATATCAGGGAAATACATAATAGCTTTATTTTCAATTTAAAAATGGAATGAAAAAAAGAATTTGACTCCTTGCAATTAATTGATAGCATTTATTAGATAAAAACTACATTTAAAAAAGAAGTCAAATAAGAACTTCACACCTGAACAAGAAAGTCACTGCTATGTAGGACTCATATTTTCAGTTTTGTGTTTCCTCAATGGAGGCTAAATTCTGCTCTCTTTGCTCGTGCAATGAAGCACTCTTCACTTTGGTGACCTCCTTATGCCAAGGAAGTAAAGGAGAATTCAACAATTCCCATGGTTGTCTCTGGAGAGGTTCAAGTCATGTCATGGGCAACTCATACAATCATTGTTCTGACAGAGATTATGTTAACAATATTATCTCATGAATTCTTTTTTTCCACTGCTTTAGGTACATACAGTCTTTCACTCACCTTTACAATAAGCCGCCTACTGCTGCCATATGGCACAGTATCTTTGACAAAACATTCAGGAGCAAGAAAATCCCTCTCCCTTCTTCTACTTGGCATTTCTAGCTTAATTGTTGACTTTCAGTAAGGTAGAATACCTACTGAGGAATTAATTTTTCTGCCTTTTAGGATGTGAAGCTCTGGGATATCTACACAGCTGCCAAGGGAGCATGGCTGCACCCCTTCCACTTTTGAACATGAGCAGCATTGGGGTAATTCTTGGTATCACCTTTTGGAGCTTCTCTACTGTGGTGTTTGAAAAGCAGTGGGAGAAGCCTTTCATTTCACTTTGCGTTTTCACAAAGCATTTCAAGCTGCTGTCCTGACACGTCTGAGCGAAGCCGGAGGAGGCCTCCTGCCAGAGAGCTACCCCGTGGTATGCAGCTGCCCGCCGCTCCCTGCTCTGGGGCTGCATTTACATAGTCAGGTGGCCGGCTGCTGCTGATGGTGCGCACACCTCCCAGAGTGCAGAGATCAATGTGAGGACAAGGAAGGAGAAACAGCCCATCACTTAGTTCTGTCATAAATTCACATGGAAAAAGAAAAAGAAACAGAAAAAGGAAAAGGAAAAGAAAAAGCAAAAGAAAAAAAGAAAAAGGAAAAGAAAAAGAAAAAGAAAAAGAAAAAAAGAAAAAGAAAAAAAAAGAAAAAGAAAAAGAAAAAGAAAAAGAAAAAGAAAAAGAAAAAGAAAAAGAAAAAGAAAAAGAAAAAGAAAAAGAAAAAGAAAAAGAAAAAGAAAAAGAAAAAGAAAAAGAAAAAGAAAAAGAAAAAGAAAAAGAAAAAGAAAAAGAAAAAGAAAAAGAAAAAGAAAAAGAAAAAGAAAAAGAAAAAGAAAAAGAAAAAGAAAAAGAAAAAGAAAAAGAAAAAGAAAAAGAAAAAGAAAAAGAAAAAGAAAAAGAAAAAGAAAAAGAAAAAGAAAAAGAAAAAGAAAAAGAAAAAGAAAAAGAAAAAGAAAAAGAAAAAGAAAAAGAAAAAGAAAAAGAAAAAGAAAAAGAAAAAGAAAAAGAAAAAGAAAAAGAAAAAGAAAAAGAAAAAGAAAAAGAAAAAGAAAAAGAAAAAGAAAAAGAAAAAGAAAAAGAAAAAGAAAAAGAAAAAGAAAAAGAAAAAGAAAAAGAAAAAGAAAAAGAAAAAGAAAAAGAAAAAGAAAAAGAAAAAGAAAAAGAAAAAGAAAAAGAAGGAAAAAGGACTTTAATAGGAACAGACATGTCTTAGAGTCCATTTAAATAAAAACCCCATTCAAATAAAGAGCAAGCCACCTAACAGACATTTGCATAAATAAGAACAGTTCTAGTTAATCTCAGGGTCCCAGTCCTAGTCACACTGAAGCTAATGACCATATTTTCAGTAGAGTAGTAGCAACTATCTCCATAGTATTCCCCAAATCCTTACTCTTCCAAAGCCATCATTAGGTCTCTTTCTGTCCTCTGTCACTTGGTGTTATTTTCCAGTATAATGACTATGCCATTACCGATCGCAGTTACATAAAAAAAAAAGCTAAATCATATGTACTTTATGACCTTTAGTTGTTACATGATACTGCACTATGACAGCAGTCTGATGGAAACAAAACTCGAAGTTTTGCTACATTTCTTAGAGCAATGTACAGCATCATATATATTTATTATTACTGTGTATTTCCATGTCCAAAAAGTAACCTGAGGAGGATTCATACCACATACTTCACATGAAATATGAGCACAAGTCTAGGTAATATCCACCCTTCCACTCCATGAAGAATAGAAGTTCTGGGATTCCCAAAGGCTCTTGAGCTTTTCTAGTGAGCCGAGAGTCCAAAGCAAATGGCATTCCCAGGAAACACCCACAACACAGGACAGGCAGTCCGGCCTGAAGCCATTCCCTCCCAGTCACAGATATATGGAAGTGTCATGACTGTGGCCGAGGTATGCCATATTCTAGCCATTGACAATAACACAGAGAGAGAGCAGCAGGCAGGCCTGTCACAAGAAGGCAAGAGGGGATGATTTGATAAGTTTTGGGAGGAAAGGAATAAGATTCTTCTGGGCGAAACAGATCAGGGTCCACCTATCCTCAATCCACTGAAAATACGGCCAGATCCTTGGATCAACACTGCGATACTGCATGGCCATTGTCCGTTGTTACAACATTATCAATGTGTGACAACACAACGCAAAGGCATGAACACAGGGCACCTGACCGGCCTCACCTTAGTGTGAATTATTGCATTTATGTTACTTTTTTTTGGCTGTAGTGCTCATATTCTGAGTCCATCAGCTGCCACGTGTGTCAAGCATGAACTACATTTTAAAACAGTTAATCAAAAACACCAACAGTCTGACACAGATGTTCTTTTATGTACCTTTCCTCAAACTATAACATATATGTCATCTGGGTTCTTTTACAGACCTCTGTTATTTGGCTTATTTTAATGCTTGCTCCACAAGTTACTCCTAACTTCATCGTTGAATGAAGTGCAAGTAGTGCAGCCGGCACTACTTCTGCAGAGACATGCTGCACCTAAAAGCAAGGTGATCATCTTATTGGAAATGAAGCTGCATTTTCCTTTGAGGTGTCTTTTCCTTCAAAGAACTTAATCAGAGAATCGTAACTTTCTTAGCACCCAATGCCAAGACTATTGATTTTCTTTTAGCTGACATAAACTAACCAAGTTATTATATAATTTTTGACTGTATATAATTTTTGACTGAGGACATGTTCCAAAAGGATGGATTCAGAGTAGTCCATGGATTGCCATCCACTAAGCTGAGCAGTGGTTCCCAATAGTGGGTCCTGGCCTGCGTCGGTACCTATCTGAAATACATTCACCTAAACCACTTTCACATTCTACAAGGAATTTGAAAGCAAACATAGTTAAAATTGTTATTACTAAGTTCCCTTTTAACATATTTAAAATATACTAGTGGGTAATCTTGCGCTACTTAACTGGTACCACCAGTTCAAACTATCACCTATTCTGTGGTTTTGCATGCATATCCCACATCCCTCCAAAGCTTTTAACCTTTTACTAGTTATTATTTTAGAGGAATGTGATACATAAATTTAAACATGTCAGACATAGTGTTCAACACTTCTAATGATCTATTACCCTCATATTATTGAAGTCCCCGAGGAAGTTTGGCAGACGTCATTCAATCATCAAGCTATCATTACTATGTTTTAGCTTTAATCTAAAGTGCCTAAGAGCTTTGTGCTTCTTAATTCATATTCTATCACTCTTGGGGAAAAAAAAAGGGAGGGGGGGAATGGGTGGAAATAGTTCACCTTAGCTGGCCTACAGTTTGTCATATTTGGGCAATAGATTTTGTTTTTCCAAACTGGATTACTTGTTCTTGTTTTAGCTATAAATGTATTTCCCCTAAAGTTCTAGTGATATCTCAATAATTTACTTAATATACATCTGGATTGTGTTATGAGAAAAAATAACATACTATGGTAACACAAATGACTTCAAAAAACAAGAATTGTTGATCCAAATCTTCCCAATATATGAAAAGAAGTGCAAAGTTAACAGTGTGTGCACAAACACATTATTAACTTAGGACTCTGTCTTGCAGTACCACTGTTATTAGTATCTCAGTTTCTGATTACCTCTCCCAGAAAATTCAGGAACATGACATTATTAAGTAACAGTATGGCTTTATGATTACCTCACTGTTTGGGTACTTTGCTCCCTCTGTTGAAGACAAGATTCAAACTGTTGTAAGCAATAATACCTCAAGCAGTGATTCGGGATGTCTTATTTTCCAGTGTCCTAAATTCCAACGGGCCAATGTGGGTGTGTATGAGCCCAGTTGCACTTCTGTGAGCTGGAACGTGTCCAATTCACAATGAAACTCCATCTTAAGATGGGTAGATGCCTAAACATAAGGGCCCTCATGCCTTGTGGCTTATACGCACCATGGGCATGCGTTGACCAACCTGAAACCAGCACTTAGCAGTTGCTGTGGCCACAAGAGATGATATTCAGATTTTGTGCAACAGCTGAGCAGTTACAACATATATCAAAAGACATGGGAGGTCTGGGTTCAGTTCGCTTAAACTTCCCAGGAAACCTTGCAGTGGGAAACACTTTTTTTCATATTAACTTAAACCATTTTTCCTCCACTGTAGGCAGTTATTTTTTGTCCTGTTCAGTCAATCCAGAGTATAGCCTACTCCCTTCCCCTTTATAGCATCCTTCCACCTAATGAAAGACTTATCATGCCTCCTCTCTGTACTAAACAAATCAGTAACCTCATCTTTAAAACTTTTCTAAATTTTTCTAAACTTTCAAGTGTTTTTGTTGTTTTTCCCTGAGTCAATCAACCTACATCCTTCTGCAATGTGGCGTGCAAAACCAGACACCATCCTTTCGTTGCTAAACCAGACGCTGCCCTGCAGCTTGCCAGTACTGAGTAGAAGGATCACTTCACGTTTTAGACACAATGTTCCTGTTCATCAGTTCCAGTAGGGTATCCGCTTTTCCACAATACTGTGACAACACTAACAAGTTTTAGATGGCAATCCCCTATGATCTCCCTAAATGCTTTTCTGGAAAATGGCTTTTTAGCTCTTGTTTTTCATCCTGGGATGGCAGATTTGATATCTCCTCCTTAGCTACAGCACTCTGCATGTGTTCTCGTTGAATCATACCCTATTCATGTCAGACCATTTCTCCAATAGTCAAGATCCTTTTGAAATCAGCCTTTCCTCCCAAGTTGGTATCAGGCAGCTTTCTGGCCTTGAATGTTAAACTAAGCCCATCTAATGCTCTTCAGATTCAACAAATACGCGGCCTATCCCATCACTCTGAAAATACTGAAGAGACTTTTGTAAAACCCCATTTGAAACCTGTTTGTAGGCTGAAACTCTACACAAAGGCAGAGTATTGCTTAAATATTTCTTTGTATAGATCTACTTTAAGATAATACAACTTCTTCAGTAAATCCTCTTCCAACCTACACCCTCCCCTAATCAGAAATGAGTCAGGATGCCACTTAGTCAACCAAAAAACAGATTCTGGCAAAAAGAGACAAGATTTATTTTTTCTGGATGGAGAACATTCCTATGCAGGGTAGAAAGCTAAGTCAACAAAATAGTACAAAAGCCCAGCTCTGGCCCACAACTATCCTTTATATGCAGACAATTGACACCAGGGTGTGATTCTCGGGAACGGCCCACTGGATTTGGCTCCCAGCCGAGCCCAAGGAGGTACATACACCGTTCACGCACCCCATCTTCCAGAGCAACGTACACACAGGCAACACTTCACAGAGCCTGTCTTGCCACCATTATTTCCTTTCCAAAAAACTGTCTCACTTTGCTCTCATAACAGGTATGCCATGCAGACGTGAGACACATACACTTCTAAGCCAGAAAGAAAGTAACGTGTTGAGCGTTGAAGATCTCTTCCCATGCCCACTGCAGAAAACGTCAGGGTTCCCACTCACCTGACAGAGAAGTTCACAGGGCCCTGTAAAGCTAGCTTTCATTTTTAAACTGTGATCTAAATGGAAAGAACAAAGCTGGTCGTGTGTTAAAGACCGGCTCGAACTCCACCTGCAGCAATTAGAAAGGGTACGTTGCAAGGCAAAGAACAAAATCCAAGTACAAGCTGCTTTCTAGCAGCAAACTGTACGTCATGAGGATCCTTGGGGTCTTATGGTTTCCAGTACTTTTTATAATTATTTAATTAATTGGAAATGAAAGATAATGGAGACCTGTTATTGAGTTGTTGAAAATCACAGAAAAGAAATTAAAAGAATGTATTGGATATTTTTTTTTCTTTAGGTTGATCAGTCTCAGGCAGAGCCTTTTAAGGTTGCTTCCAACTTCCAGCCCCTTTCAAGTCTGTTTTGTTTCTTTTTTGGGGGTTAAAAAACTGCACTTGTATTTTCAAACCAATTAGAATGTATTATAGGATTAGACTATTGGGAGCTGAGGCCTATCTGGGGCCATAGAAAATTTGTTCACACAGAGTGTCATTTTACCATAAAGGAAAATAATTTACATTTGACTACAATACTTCCTGTATGTCCCTTCATGTGTCACATTACCTTTGTCTGCTTTCATACCAGAAGTTCTTTAGGATAAAGACATTCTTTACTTTTGCCTTGTGTGGTGCCAAATACATTGCCGGTACTTAAAATAAATAGCAGTAATACAACCTCATTATCATGCAATTTAAACCCTGGCAATCTATACTTGATCCAGGAAAGTCAGTGTTTTTTTCTGACACTATCTGTGCTATCTGGGGAGGGACTGTGCTAATACCTTCCATGTGTGTTAAAACAGCCCTTGCTAAGAAGGTTTTCATGCTGGCTCTGAATCTGACTTCACATACCCCGTTTCACACTGATGTAACTGTTTTCCTCAGTACAGTTGCACTTCATACAGGGCCTTGTCCCCGTGACCCTCCATGAGCCAGAGTGAAAACGTGAATCGTTGTTTCTTGGGCCAATGTGAACAAAACTTATATGACTTTATTTTTAAATATATTTTTAAATAATAGATGCTGTAGATTTGTGATTACTTTCCAAACACTGGCTTCATATTTCCCCTAGGACCTGAAGAAATTTGCTGTTTTTCTATTATTCCACTTCCCATCCAGTGCATTGGCAATTTAGGCAAATTTTGCCTTTGTGGTATTTAATTTAAACAACTGGAAATGGGTCTGTGCTGTGTGGATTGTGCCGGAGCCCAAACACGTTTGCAAGAAAACAGGCTTTACAGTGCTTTGGGTGCCCTGCAGCCACAGACTCCCACGACCGGGAAATCACAGCGTTAACCTGATGATCAAGCTTCAGACAGCAGCATCGATGTGCCACAAGACTCCCGGTACTCTAAGCGAAAGGCAAAGGCAATGCAAACAGATTAAAATACAAAAATCTGGCAAGCCAGAAGAAATTTGTCTCATGTCTGTCTGTCTATATGCACATATACAGCCGTATGCAGATGAACGTATCCTCTTCTATATGTAAACAAATAGGGATGATATAAATACAAATAGGTTTCCAGCTTCTCACAGAAAAAAGCCTGCATTCTGAAATGATTCATATTACTTTGTGGCGTGACAACATATTATTTAATAGCGGTATAAAGCGGTACATGATCTGAAGGGGCTATGCTCACAAGAAAAGCTTCTTTTGGAGTCAGTTGCATGCATTACATCACTCGTGGCCACATGTGAATGTTATTTGTGTATGTACTCTGAAACAAAATAAGGGGGGGATAGACAAAGAGATATTCCTCCCACACCCTGCATGCCAGAATCTCGTTTCCTATCCTCAGCTGGTGCTCAAGAGTCTGACTCCAGCAATAACAGTCTCCCACTGAGATTAAAGCACTGGCAAACACAGCTTATCTTGGTTAATGTATACTTAAGTTTTGTGTGTATTATACATACATATATTTACATATATAGGCGCACACACACATATGTATATATTTATATCTCTCTCTCCCTCTACTGATACACATTTTGTGTTTATACACATTTATAAATATGATATGTAAGAAATCTTTTGCAGAGAGGAAATAGTCCCCGGGTGGGAAAACACTAGTAAATTTGAGCCCAAGCAGATATGAAATTTGACTTCAGCAGCTGCCCCCCCCGCCTCTGTCCTCTGCAACTCGATGGACACAACCGCTCCTGGAGATCTCTGGCTCCCTCCCGCACGGAACGCCGTGCTCCGCTCCTGCTACAGAACTGTGGCTCCCACCTGGCTGATCCCAGCCACTCTCACCAGTACTGTTCATTCCTCCACCTCATATGAACTGTGCTGAGACCGTCATAAAGCCTGAAAGGCTCAGGGACCTATGGCAACTAAAGCAACAGACCACATTTTTGTGGGATCATCGAGCAACCGTGCCTGAAGTCCACAGGACAGACCCTGAAGACGTTGCTTGGTGACGAGCTTGTTCAGCATTTCTTGAGGCATTGCAACATTTACCAAATTTCCCCATGGGGACAATCATGCTGGTAAATGTGGTTCACTTGATGATCCTCTTTAAGTTCAAATTAGCCTGGGCAGACATATTTAGCAAGAGAAAAGAGAAGAGAAAGTGATCCAAATTTTGTGGCTCATAAACAATCACTTTTGTGGACTGTGACCAGTAGAAAATTTAGTGGGACATGATCAGCTCTAACTTACTCCACGGCAAAGCGGTTATAATGCTCCTGAAAAAAAGAATAAAACACCTCTGCTAGCAAATGGCAACTCATTAGGAGTATAAAAATATAGGCACATATGCCTAGGCAGGTATAGTTGCCAGCAGCGAAGGGTTTGTGCTTAAGATTTGTGTGACATCTGTTGATTACCAGAGCAAATTAATTTCCCCTGAAAACTAAATGGATCTGTACAATGCATGTACACTGGTGCTTAAAAGACACAAACAAACCAGGAGCCTTCATACAAGGGAAATGCTAAAACTGCCAATTCTTACTATTGCATCATTTTGGCACAGCAAGAAGGAAGGACGGGATGTCCATAAATAAGAGCTGTTATTTTAAATCTGCTGAAAAACTCAGGTATAAATATATACCAGTGAGTCAGAAAAGTGAGATGCAAGTAGGTGGAGTTTGATCATGCCCTGTTTTAGGTGGATACAAATGAGACAGAAGCAAGGAAGTTAAAACCTTTAAGTACCTGAAATTCCAAGACCAAGTTGCAGACCTGTAAAGTAGTAAGCCAAAGAAACCACACTAGCATACCTGCTGGAAAGAGAAACAGCATACAGCAAGAGTGCTTCTATGCTAGGATCAGCAAGGTGGAAAAGTTGTAAAGGACATGGAAAAAAAGGAAACACTGTGGAAAGGTACAGATAAAAGAACAAAGAGATTATGGCAAACAATTTGCTATTTAACAGCAACAAACACAGGGTAAATATCTGCACATGAAGCACTTCTATGGAAAAAATCAGCAAAATATTTTTGGCAGGTGAACTACCTACATATGCATAATATATTTCAGTGAGAAGCAGCCACGTAGTCTGAGAACATTTAAAATGAACAGGATCAGATGCACTGCTATAGAACAAGAAAAGCAAAGGAGGAGGAACCTCAAGCCCAAGCCTATCACTCTCTTGAAATGGTTTCTTCTGAGCAGCTGATTACTGTGCTTCCAGTTTCTTTAGATGTTTCCCTGAGCTCAGCCACTAAGTGAAGCATCATTCTACTCAAACATTAATTTCATCCTGGTAACAGTGTGTTCACTTCAATGGATCTGTGCTGGCTTAAGCACAGACCAAAGTCTACTTCTGGGAATACATCTAGGAATGAAATCTGTGTTTTCACAGTGAACCTCACCACTCATGAAAATTCCTGATTCCAAAAACTCCTGCCCATTCATATTTTCGACAGAATTTATAAGTCTATGAGCTTGTTTTCTGTCGGGCTCTTGGCCTAATGCAGATTATTTTTCTTCACTGAAAAGGTTATCAAGCATTGGAACAGGCTTAGGGACTGTGTCACTTAGGGACATGGTTTAGCGGTGGACTTGGCAGTGTTAGGTTAATGATTGGACTTGAAGATCCTAAAGGATTTTGTGATTCTACCTAAAGGATTCTGTGATTCTACTTCCTTGGGACACTTGGGGACAGACCTTCTGAGGGTGTAACCTGAGCAGATTCTTGACTAATATGGCTTTCTGTGATGAGCATCACCAGAGACTGCTTCCCCCTATCCACTGGCTGGATCTGTTTTCTTCCACCTTGTCATACAGCAGATTTTCTCCATTAATTTGCAAAGGTTAACAACTATGACAAAAATTCTCTATACATAATTTTTCAGTTTGTTCATGTTACTACCTCAAGCCAGCCATGGTGCTGGGAAAAAGGACCCTTTAGCTGTAAGTCTCGGTTTTAATCAACGTTGCCCCTTACAAGCCTTACAGCTCTTCCAACCTTTAGGATGCCCACAACCCACTTTGAGCTCAGCAACGCTGCTCACGTAGAGAAGTACTCCAGTTAGCCTATGAAGTCATCTCTTTACACAGCTTTTCACAGGGTTTCTTTAAGGTTCTGATTCTTTGGGTGATAAAGCAAAGCTGCGAAAGTGAGAGGCCACATTGCGTTGAAAATCCCAGCAAAGGTACGGGAAAGATGAATAGCTTACATACATGGAGGCTGAATGGCAAACACAGCGCTCAGAAGCAGGCACATTTGGTTGCACCTTCTGAAGGCTGGAGGGGTATTAAACAGAGCCAGCCCTCACAGTCTGCCTCAGTCAGATCTGAATTTATCAGCACATTGCAGTTCAAGTAAAGGATAGCCTTAACTTTCATTCTTGAGATTTGTGTTGCCCCTTGAACAGCACTTCACTCTAGGCTGAAAATGCAGATGGATACCCCTCAAAGACTGTCATTTCACATTGATGACCTAATTTATTTCATTCTGAAAACTGGAAATCTGAGACTATTAGCACATTTAGAGAAATAATTGGATTAAAGCAGCAAGGGCCAGCAGGGATGGAAACTGTCTATCCTTTAAATAAATCTTAGTGACAAAAGCAGAATGTGTGAAAGGCATTTAACGCTGCTCCTTCAGTACAGCCTAGCCATATGAAAGGCAACTTTCAATTTTACAATGGGCTTTGCGCCACTAGAGATATGATGGAAGAGAGTGGGAGTGAGAAATGAAGCTTAGCTAACTAATGAGTTAGGGCTATCCGCTGTTCTTGGCTGAAGAGCTGTTGCTTAGTTAAATATAGCAGTTATTCTCCTGGCAGCGCAGAGATGAACACCTCATGAAATGAATTAGTGACATTCCTATGGTTTGATTTCTCATGATCTGTAAAATTTTAAAACTGATCCTAATTCCCAGATCTTGGTTTTTGTGCCAGATTCACCAGACAGGAAAATATTAATCTGTTGGGATTTTTCAAGGAATTTTCTACATCTAGGGATGCTGAGAATATGTTCCTCCAGAATCAAATAATAGCTACACTGCTCTCCTCCTTGCCCTCAAAACCACTTTTAACCTCTGCAAGTCTACAGTGCCTGTACTACTCAGTCTCCAATGGCTTTTGAAGGACAGGAGCGGAGGCAAAGCTATTCCAGCTCTTTCTATTAACCCACCCATGCACAAATCACATTTCTCTCTGCTCTTTCCTCTCTTCAGACCAACAACAACCTTCTTTTTTTGCTAGTTCTTCTTGGTGCTCAATCCAGCCTCAGAAAAACACTGTCTACGCAGAATATGAGCACCGCAGCTCCATTGAGCGTCTATGTGAGTCCTGGTTGGGACTTTGTGTCACTACTTTGATGGCCACTTCCTTGGGCTCGCCTCACCCCAGGGAGAAATCAGAACACACAGGGGGAGGGTGCTCAGCATGCATCTCTGCAGGCCAGGACTTCAAGACAAGTACTGACAGGACACGAAGGACAAGGTGAATGCAATACAACATACTGAATACCTGGGGGACAGACTGAGCTCCCATTTCTGTGCTCAGAACCTGCTTCAGAAAGTGTGAAAAGCAAATGGCTAAGTCTCTGTAGCTGTGGCAATCTCTACCATCCCATGGCTACTTTGGACCCCAAATGCACTAGTCTGATTCGCCTGCATCATACAAAAAGGAGAAAAAATGTAATGAATATGGAAGAAATTGATATCAAAACTCTTGCAAGGAGAAAACATTCAGTAAAACCAAGTGACACTCTAGCATTTGTGCAACTGGGAGGAGGCATAAAGTGTTTAATGACAATGTTCATGAGCTTGCTCAGCCTGTGGATATTTTCCAGGAAGAGAAGCTCTGAGTGGGCTGTGTCAACAAATCCTTATGCCTACCTTTAAAACTGCACTGAAAAACAAGTCAAAGAAGGTACAGCTATTAATACCAGCTAAAGATCCTCAGATCTCTTCAAAACTTGATTGCACCTTGCTTATTTATACATAAGGTGATACTTAAACGCTGCTGTCCATATAAAATTGAGAATTGACACAGAGCGGTAGTCAGGCTGACTTTTGAGTCAAACATGCCCATCTGAAAATAATACAAAAAACTAGCTAAAGGTTAATCCTGATAACAACATTTTGCCTCCTCAAGGCAGACATGATGTTATAAATGTAAAATTTCCAAGTTTTGTGGGGCGTGGGGGATTCCTTAAAACTGACGCATCCCTTCCCTTGGGCATTGTCAAATCTCAAACTGAACTGGGAAGCCAACACTACTCTTCCTACACTAGACAGGCTCAAAAGAGAAGATTCTGCTGGAAACATCTATGTTAAGCTCTGCCAAGAAAGTGTGTTTTCTCAACAAGGAATGACACTCTCTCTTTGCTTTGTCCCAGACAAGTAAACAAATTATTAACTTGATTATTTCACATTTTGGACATGGCACCAATAACAGCTTTGATAATGAAACTCCTTCACGCTTTGGAGCTTTTGGCTTAAGGAGTCCTGTGAAATGTATAATAAAATAGCCAGGAGCCCATAGAGGGAATTCAATACAACAAATACCTGCATCAAAGATTAAAATCTATTTCCCCACCACAGAGTCAACAAGACTAAAGACTGCCCACTTGATTATATCCCTTTCCTCAGGGCGAGTCAGAGATGCAAGTCAAAGTTACTTGCTTGACAGAAAACACAGGAAGAAAGAAAAAAAAGCCAGAATTTGCAGTCTGGATGGGTCACGCCTGGTGGCAGATGTGGTGGGCTGGTGGTATGTGGCATTTCTTACTGTCTGACTTTGCATGTGTCGAGGCTAAGAGCCCAGAGTCTGGACCTCTTTCTGAGTAAGTCAAATTACGCTTAACCACATAGCCACACTGCCCCATCTGTGACCTCTTCTCCTAGATCTGGAAGGACCCACCCTCTCAGTGAAAGACAGTTAATTGCATCTCCATGATAATTTAGCCCGAAGACTGCTAGTAAGTAGAGGCTATCAATTGTGTTGAAGTATGACTGCTGCTTTTTGTGTTCCAGATTACTATCCACCAAGGATTTCCTAATGCTGTTGGACTCTAGCCCATATATGCAAAGACAATCTGAAGTGTTAAACGAGATGCTTGAATTGAATTGTAGCTCCTGCTATGGCCAACACAGATTATTTCCACTGAGGAAACCACCTCCTTTCTTAATTGCAGGGAGGTGTTTTACTTGCTCGTTTTACGGCCAATGTTTGCATCGCACACGGAGATAGCTGTGAACTCACAAATGTAAAGTAAGAATTAAAAAGTATCCAAGGTTGCAAAGAGCACAGTAATTTAATAAAAACTTGTTTAAGAAGCCAAGCATAATGGATGTAATGTTACACCAATCCTGTATCAAGAGTTTAGGACTGAATACACAGAGAACTTTAAAGTCCCAAAAAGCTTCTTAAGTTGAAAATCTTCCTGAAGCAATAGTTATTATTTTGCTTTCCTGAAGAAGATTTTTATTTTGGAGAAATACTATGCTTTTCACTTCAAAATGTGAGTAACTTTGACACTGAAAAACTTTGATCAATTTAACTCTGAAAGTGTGCAATAACTCTTCTGCTTGTCTGCACAGATGCCACATTTCTCCAGCCCAAGGTCAGAATTGTTACCAAATACACACGCGATTTTGTACTTGGACTATTCTGTGTTGCCTAAGTAGAATTTGTTATTCTGGGCTCATAGCACCCCCAAATAAACCACCAGCATTTTAGCCGAAGAAAATTGAATAAGGCAATCAACAGAAAACACCACTTATCTTCCACCTTAGTGACTGCTGAAGACAGTCATGCTTGGGCAAGGTTACTTGTGGTAAATATAGTGCTTTCCTTTACCATGTCAACAATGCCCGTCAGTCAGTATTAGCTGATTTGGAAAACCAAGGTCACTTCTGACAGACTGATATTATGAACCTTTGAATAGGGTAAGACTGGTGAAATAAAATACTTGTTTTCCAAAGGACGAAAATTTACAGCTGAAGTAAGCCTGCACTCAGTGTCTCTGTCTTTCCACTGATCCTGGCTGTGGGGGAGTATTTATACCACAGCCTTTGCTGGCAAGCATTTCAACCCTAAGGGCCAAGACACCAGCCACCCCTTCCTTCCTCTGTGAGTAACCCTGGAGGGGATGCCTCACTCACAAATTCCACCCCGAAGCGGGACTCAAGATCTCAGAGATCTGTCTGCACCTCTGAGGTCCAGTGTCCCCCTAAGCCTCTCCTCTAATATTAGGATGATTCCTGTCACCTACTAATGTGGGACTGAGTTTGGGAGTGAATTAAGCATGGTATCACTCACTTTTTTGCTTCAAAGCTGACTTGATTGGTCACAGCAAGTAAGCGAAAGCATCTGAATGGCAATGGAGCTACAGCACTCTTGCAGCCCCACAGAAAGGGAAAGCTTTATAAACTCATTCTTTAAACCAACACTTCAGAGCAGCTGTGCAGCAATACTCTAAGCCTTCTAACTGCAGCATTTCATCAAAAAAAAACCAGAGGGAAAG
>NW_009648358.1:1290235-1301290 GCF_000708025.1 Charadrius vociferus
GTGTGTGTGTGTGTGTGTAAGTGGTTCTTCAAATTACCTTAACAAAAGAAAAGAAATTGCAACCGCAATTCCCTTTCTCACCCAGCCCAGATATGGGGTGGGATTCCCATTCCCTCCCCTTGCAGTCACCCCACTGAAAACCCTCACTGAGGGGTGCAAAGCGTTTTGGTGAGAGCATCCGCTCTCCAGGCAGTGGGATCCCTTTTGTGAAAATACACCCTGTAAATGAAACCTGGGCTCCACTGAAGGCAGCGGTCAGGATTTGAGCCTCCACCTGACTCTGATTATTTCCATGCTTTACCTCTTTGCCCATTGTATGCCGCAAGGTGGTCTACGACAGGTGCCAGCACCGTAGTACATTAAAATCAATCTCACCTCAAGAACCAATAGCTCCATTTGTAGTGTATGTCAAATGTTAAGAGCTTTGTTTCACAGCCCACAACTCATAACCATATCGATTCAATATATTTTTCTAAGAGGACATACACCATTTGTAAGGCTACCTTCTCATTCTCAGCTAACAATAGTTCCCAAGGTTCTCATTTCACTAACCTTTTAGCGCACTGCCTTTTCAAGAGATTACAAGCAGGACGGGCAAATAATGGGACGCACTTAATTTGAAGGTGCCAAAGTCCAAATATCCTTGTAGCCAGGTTATAACTCATAGCACCGTCAAACATTCCCTAAATCTGCTCTGCTGCAACACAGATAGCAATTACTTTGTTATTTTTGAGCATAACACCAAGGAAACCAGGCAGGAAAAATCAGCAATAACAACTATGATATATTCACCACTCACAATTATCTGTTGTCGTTTATCTTTTCTACTGCTGAAGCTGTCACTGCTTAGCATCTTTTTTTTAGCATTCCACTCATTAGCCAATACCCATAAACAGAGGTATTTATTTTTAATAGTTTTCCCTATTAAAATTCCCTTATAAAATTCTACAGTTTTCTACACTAACAGTCCCTAGCGCTTTGTTTTACAGAAGTGTTAGGATAGTGCTCTGGGCAATTACTCAATAGTATTGGAGTACTGGAGTTGTTAACCTATGGCTCTGAATCAGCAAAGCTATAAATATACCTAACACTTTATTTTATTAAAAGAATGGTAAACTTCCAAACATCTGTGCTTCTCCAGATAACCTCCTGCAAATACACCCAGACAGGGACTTTAGAGATGCATAATGGAAATATGTATCAGAAGTAGAGAACCGAGTAGAAATATTCACATTTTTGGTGATTCTGGCAGGGGAAAAAATAAAAAATCTTCAATAAAAAGCAAAAGATTTTGTTTTTCTTTCTATGTAGTAAACAGCAGATTTTTATAGGTGCTTTCAGTCTACTCTGAAGCTGTGTGAAATACCTTGTCAGACAAATCTGAGAAAGTACCAATTTGGCTGTGAAGTTCTGTCATTTTCTGTTTTGTAATCTTGTCCCTGGCGAAGCATAAGAAACTGTACAAGGTACAGATTTTGCAGCTCTTAAGAGAGTGTAAGCAACACTTTCCAAAAGGCACCAGCTGAGTTCTTGTGAGCCCCTTTTTCCCTCTTTTATGACTCCTCAGCAACTCAACTGGTTGCAGAGTGCTCTGTAGAGCCGTCCTTCCAGCTGGAGTTTGCCTCATGACAGAGTTGCACATGGATTACAACTCCCAGCAGTCACTGAGCACTGTTTAAACGGGATTTAAACAGAGAAGAAAGAGAGAGAAAGCACATGTATGTGCACAGCACATGCATCCCATCAAGAATGAACACCAAATCAAGTTCTGTTTCACTTACTTACCAATATCTGGAAAAAAAAAAAAACAGATCAAAAAGTTGAACTCTCTCCCCTTTTTTTTTGCCTGTAGAGTACTTTTTTGCTTTCGTTGTGGGTAAGCACAACCTGTCATTCTCGGGGATGTTTTTAAAAGGCATCTCCTAGAATAAAACCTGAAGTTCTGTTTCTGCAGAAGGATCAAGAAGACACTTGTGTGTTCAGCTAGCTGGGCAGCAAAAGCAGAGAGTAGTGGTAGGCACTGGGGAGTAATGGGAGCGGGGAATTTGTGTTCTTGGGCAAGAGTCTCACATTTCTTTTGGGGAAAAAAATAGCGTTAAGCAAACCAAAAGTATTTTAGCTCTGAAGAAATGTAACTGAGCAAAAATGCAATGTCTAAGTACATTTAACAAGGCAGAAGTAAGTGATAACAGACAATTGCGGGGAAAGAGGAAGGAAAATACTAGAATGACTCATGATGATATAGGAAGATGGGTGATTAGATGATCACAGTATGGAGACTTAAGTGGAAGGCTAGGGAGAATAATAAAGTACGAAGACAATGTATCTCAATAGAGAGCTATAGTCACCCTCTGCACAAGCACATGGTGAGAAGAAACAGGACAGGAGATAAGCCTCAGCCATGCAAAAATATTCTACGCTCTCCATATGACATGTGCCAGTAGCAGAATTAAGCTGATACCCGAGCCTTCGCTCAAGTAGTTTAATGATAATAAGCTTCCCCTGTAAAGCCTATTTTAATGTAGAAGTATAAGAAGGTCACAGTGTAAATGAAAATGAGTTCCCAAACTCATTGTCATATGGAGAGCGTAGAAAATGAGTTCCCAAACTCATTTTCCCAAACATAAAACTTTTTGAGTCTTTAGCATCAGAAAGTGTATGTAACTCACCCAAGAGGACACAGCAAATCAGTAACATTAAACCATCTGATTGCTAACCCTGAGTTTTCTATTTTTAGTAGAAAAATTACAGGATAGGTCTATTTGGATCTGTTACATACTAACCACAACTTTTTGAAAGCAGAAAAAGACAGGTGCCATACCATCCCTATAAGGGCTAGATGAACCCCCTTTACCTGCTACAATGTTTTAGTCATGTTGAATATAAAATACATCTTTTTAAAGTATGCTACCAGGAATGTTTCTGAAGATACCTTGCAACTGCTGAAAATGTGCACTGGTTTGCAGTTTATAATAGCTCAGTTGCCAGTATAACACTTGTATGATACAGCCACCAAGCCACGACATTGTAACATTTTTTCCCCGTGAAGATTAAACTTGCAAAATTGGCTAATGAGCTGATAGTAGAGACCACGGCTCTATGCCAGATATTCTCATTTTCTTTGGATCTTCCTTTAACTGCAGGCACACGAGAGCTTTATATTTAAAAAATGTGTCAGTACAAATATGTGAGTTTACAGTTGCAGACCATTAATTTGAAACTCTAATGCAAAGAAAGAAGGACCTAAAATTTCAGAACAGGCTCCCATTGATCCACCAAAGAGTGGAAAGAACTAATAAAAATCCTGGAAAACACTTAAAGATTGTATCCAAGAAGTTTCCAGTAAGAGGATGAGCTCCTTGGGTCTCAGGGCACTGAAAAGCCTGTCTTGTTACCCAGCCAGTGAACTAGGTTTGGTTTGCTTGCTTCAGCTTTTGCATGCAGGTGGAAGTCTGCATTTATTTTAACAAATGTAATAAATAGGTTTCTCTAAATAGGTTTCTCTAAAATCTTAGCAAAGGTATAATGGTGATTATTACAGTTTGTGTCTAAAAATCTCTGCCATCATCAAGGATCCTCCTGCTCTAGCTGTGCTCTAGCTGTGCTGCAACCAAAAGAAATTTTCCTGTGCAAGACATTCATAATCCGAGACGATGCTGCACATTGCTGAACTAGCTAACACCACCAAGGCATATTGCTACCGTGACAAACACAGGGTTTTATCAGCTAATTTACCCTGCTTCTGCCGCACTGAAGCATTTCACGCTCTTGTGACCAGATTGTTTCCGTTACTCAACCTAATTCATTAGGTCAAGTTGCACGCACATGCCCTCAGTGTATGGAATGGGGGACAAATAAATAGAGATACAGGGCAGTGGGAGGAGACAACAACAACCAACAGTGGTTATCAGGATGCACCAGAAGTCAAGAAGTCATAGCACATCACTAGTATAGTGATTTTTGAGGGTAACAGAAGAGTTTGCAGGACAAAAGAGGAATCTGTTTGCTTTCTTTGCAGCAGCAATCAATGGGATGCTTTGTAGAGGGGGCAAAAAAGAAGCAACAAAACAGAACGCTTGTAAGCTCCCCGTCCCCAAAGCATCACCTTATTAGGCAAAATAAAATTGAATTTGGGGGATGAGAACAAACCAAAGCCAAGCAATATTTGGGACATGAGTAAATGATTTTGTCAGCATGCCTGGAACTCAGTTTTGGAGGGAGCCATCTCTATATCTACGCCTAAGGACATGTGAATATGCAAGGCCACTTAACAACATGATATTCAATGCGATCATTCTAGTTCAGGTCCACATGAGGTCTATCAGGCTCAAGACCCTATGTATTTTATTTTTTGAAGAAGCCTAAACTTGCAGCTGAATTGTATTCAATTTGACACAAAAGCAACACAGGAAGAGTCTATCAAAAAAAGATACTAGTCCTTTTCACAGTGCTAGGCTTAACTGTACAAGTGTTTCTGGAAATGTTTAATAGAACAAAAGTATGTGAAAAAAGAAAAAAAGAAAAAACTGCAGGCACAGCTGATGTAAATGTTTTGTGTTTTTTTTTTTTTTTTTAATAATAATTTTTATATTGCTTAAATCCCTAAAGTCGGTGTCTGGTCTCTGTCTGGAGGCTTCCCAAAAATCACTGCTTGTCAACACCCTTTCCACAGAAATGAGTCTGCTTACCTCCACCAGTGCATTGTCAAGTCACCTCTTCCCATTTGCATTACAGTTTAACTTGGTGTCCTTACAGAAATGTCTAACCCTCCCTTTCCTTATCCAGCAATCGATCTAATATCTACAGCCCATGTTAAAATAATTTATATCAACAGAATGCTTTTCTTCAAAGTGCATCTCTACAGAGATCACTGGAAATGTTTAGGCGGCACTTATTATGAGGAGATCAAAATTTGGCCAGTTGATAGCAATGAATGAAAGGGAAACTAAAAAAATTCTAATTGGATATTCATTCACTTTGAATCCTGATCCAAAATGAACATTTTCCTGTAGAGGAACTTGATAAAAAGTTCCTTCCTCTGCCTCAACAACCTCCTCACAGCTTTTGGGAGAGACACAGGTGTGACACATCTGCCGGAGCCTGCCAGTCTCCCAAACTGTCTTTGACAGGTTATATAGGATGCCTGAGAAAGCCTTCACATCACCCAGTGTTTGAGGGCACTCTCGATATTCTATGTCTTGTGAAGTTTTGCTCATTGGCAACTGCAAACAGTGTCAAGCCGAGTGCTTGGCAGTTAAAAAAGACACTGGAAGACCTGAGGGACAACACAACTTCTTCAGGCTTTACAGAAAAAATAGTCAGTAGCAAGGGGAATGTTGATACACAAAGCAAGGATGCATTCACATCTAATACGTTTAGCTCTTTTGGTCTCTAGCAGTCACTGGTATTCACTGGTGTGTGGAAAATACGTTATTGATTACATTCCTCTGACCACTGCACATATCCCTTCAGCAGACTCTTTCCTCTTGCTGCCACAAATGGGACAATCCTTGGCAGTACCAACCAACAGTGACCCCAACTGCTTTGTCACATCTCTAAATAGTCCCTCCCACCTCCAAGTCCTGGCAAGTCATACCCAGATACATGAATGGCAGCTGTCTGTGTTGTCCCAGTGCTGTAGCTAAACCTTCCAGTCAGTTGTCTGTATGTCAGTGTACAAAATGCCCATTTGATGAACTCTGGGAAAAAGTGCTGATCCTCACAAAAACCACAGCAAGTGCATCAACTGCCACCTCTCACATACCTAGGCACATGGACAGTTTCTACCAGAAGTTTTCCCCCGGCAATCATGGTCCTGACACCTGCTTCCTCTGAAAGCAAATCACTAGCTGAAGTAGCTGCTGGATGCAGATGCTTGCATCCAGGGTATTCTCAGTCATAGCAAGCTATGCTATCAAGGGTATCAAAGATAATTGTTCCAGGCATTAGTCTGGAGCAGGAAATCCTTCACAAAGCTATATTTAAGAACTTAATTAAGTCAACCTTTTTTTTTTTTTTTTAAACTTCATCCAGCAGTTAAGCCAAAGTACAACTAATTGTGGTCGCTAATACTAGAAGGCAAAAATAAGAATACTTGTTGTGAGCGTTCCAGCACACAAACTGCCTGTCATCCATCACCAACTCCCTTTGGCTGTTCCTCAAATGCACATAAGTCTTCACTGCCGTGAATCTCTACTGTTATGAGTAATGCACCTTTCTGTGTTTCTGTTTTTGCTCCTGTGTCCACCTTCCCCTTGCATTCTTTATGCCACACAGCTATTGAATTATTATAGAGGTGGGTGGCTTACCTTTAGGGCTAGTCAGATTCTAATCATGCCAGCTTTTTTTTTTACAATGCCTGAGCTGACTCTTTTGGGATTCACTTCATCAGTCAAGATTAATTTTTGTCTTTATTTTAAGCCTAGAAGCCATCCAGGAGGCATCCAACAAATATGTGAAATACAGAGATAATACCAATAAGCACCTTGGGGAGGAGACAGAGAAAGAAAGGTCAGGAAAAACACCTAAATACTACTTTGGCTACTCATCTGCAGCCCTTTCAGCCAACTATGTGCAGGATAAAAGACTGTGGTAACCTTATAGGATTAGCACTACAGAAGAATTGTTTAGAGTGAGGAGCGAATGTCACAACATGTGATCAGTGGTGACACTGCAGCACAAGAGGCCCCAGTAGGCTTTGTTTCCTAGCTATGAAAACAGTGCACAGAGCAAACTTGGCCCTATCACTCACCTGAGCTCTTCCTAAAACCTCACATTTCCTCTGTTTCCAATTTCACCTTCGTAACCCACTTTTTAATCTCCCCCAACACTTGGAAACAGAAACTAGGATCAAGAGAGAAATGCTGCCAAAGATTAGAGGTTTGGGAATTTACAACTGTTATCTAAGGGAAAACTATAGTGGGAGCCAATTGCTTCAGTCAGAAGTCTTTGTTATTGTAAAGAAGTTTTAATATATGTTTTTGCTTTCTAAATCAGAAGGTGGAAGTGTAGTATTTTATGGGTCAATCAGAAGAAAAAATAAAAACAAAAGCAATTCAACTCCTAAGTCACCCAATCTGGAAATCTGTAAAACTAAGGTCTGCAAAGCACTAACTCGGCAACAGATGTAGTGAATTATAAACATGAACTTGTCACAGATTACTGTAAAAAAACAGGCAGGCATCCTATTTTAAAACACCTTTTTTGTTTTCATTATTGTTAATCCACCTTTCCCCTTACAGCTATTCAATACAAAGCATGGCTGCAAAGTAGCACCAGTTCAGCAATCTGGTGGAAGAAAAAAAAAAAAGCATTTTCAAAAATTACGGAACAATGTTCCAAAAAGAAAATCTGATTTAAACACTCATTTCTGTTTAGCAGTCAAGTGGTCTGTTTTGAATTTCAATGTCTATCGGTAATGCTGAGGTTTCTGTGTCATTGCGTACAGAAAAAGCTGACGAGGAATGGTGCTGTCTTACTCCATTCCTAACCACAACCCAGTAGATAAAGTCTGAAGTCACAAGTCAGCTGAGAGCTCTACCAAGTCTATTAAAATGTACTGGCAAAGCTGGAAGGAAGAAATTTAAATGAGGCCAGGTTAGCTGTTTCAAAGGGATGAGTGACTGATCCTGTTTCATGTTATGCCAGACAATGCTAACAGTTTAAACACTAGCTCTGTCAAGTGAGAAATAGATGTATTATCGTCTGTGAATTATTAAAATTGGCTTCACCTACTCACCTTTAGACTTTTCTGTCTGAAAGGAAAAAATCAAGAAAAAAAAAGGCTTGTAAGAGAGGCATGCACTCTTAATCTATTACTAATGTCTTCTTGAATCCTGTTAATATTTTTCATATTGTCTGCTTTGGTGAGCTCAGACACTATATGTGAGGAATGAGCAAAAATTCCAGCTGATCCCAGGCATAAAGCTCTTTAATGTTTAAGTCTCCCCTGCCCTGCAGATAATCACTGTCTCCTCTTTCACCCATCCAGCTGGGACATCAGACAATTTGGGGAGCATCCAAGATGGGCATGAAGATCCATTTCCTGGTTCATGACAAGTACTGTAGATGTTTATGCCACAGACATAATTTTCTAGGGTTTTATTCAGCAACAAAATAATCTTTTAGAAGTTGTTTAGATCTACAAGGCTCAATTTCCCCTGTAACTCAACCACACAAGCTCTCCTTGAACACTAGGGAAGTATTAAGGACACTGAAAAATAATTAACAATGTGAAATGTATTTGACTTCTGATAAGGTCAGAATCGTTGCTGCAGGTTTTTAGTGGAATACAAAGATAAGACATGAAGATATGGAAGATAGCTAAGCACTCATCAACATCATCACCACAGGGCAGCAACAATAACAAAGGTCCCACCTCTTCATGCCTCCATCACGAAGTTGTTAATTTACAAATGATGACTCTAAAGGTGATAGAGGGGAAAGGTGAAGGTTTATTTATTTTTTAAACAACCCCTTCCAAACCTCCACTTCCTTGCAACCATTTGCCCCTTTGAGAAAAATTGTGAATGGTGAAGGACAGAGATACCAGTCTGAACAAAAACTTCTTGTGGATTTTTTTGGGGGAGACAGAAGATGTCTAGCATTAATGTAAAAGAAAGCCTGACTACCCCAGAAAAGTAGCCCCTTCCCCTCCGCCAATTAGGCTTTCCTTAGAAAAACTGAAAAGCTGAAAAGCCACTTTTGTTGTCTTTTTTTTTTTTTTTGAGCAAAGTACCTTTTGACCTTTTTTTCCATAGGTAAGGTTAAAACATTCCACATTTTCTAGGGGAACAAACTTCAAATAACCAAAGAAATAAAAGAAACCTACTGTCATTTTTGAACTGTGAAACACCTGAATAGTATGAAATGAAAGATTTTGGAGACAACCGCCCAAGCCCTCCTGCTTCCTCAGAACTGGCTGCCTCTTTAAGCATAATGTCGAAAAGGCTGATGTCAAGTCATCTGCTGACCCAATCTCAGCAGAAGATGCTTTTAACAACACTAAAACCATCTCACGGCCTCTCAGATGAAACACACGAAGGCTCTGTGGCTGTCATCTTCCTTTGTGCACCCACTCGCCCATAAAATAAAATACAAACAGCTGAAGGCAGGCAAGCTCTCATGAAGGCTGGAGAAATTAGACAGGAGTCTAGCCCTTAATTCCAGATTTGCTGAAGGAAACCTCACCTCTGTCTCATATCCTCTGTATTCAAAAGCAGTTTTTATTTTCACATAAATCATGTCACTTATGGTTCTGTGCTGCCATTCTAAAACCATTGCAAGAGTTGAGTTGGCACAGCACTCTTAAAAGAAAAGGTTACAACGTGATGGGAAACACAGTCAAAATGTGACCAGTATTGTTAATGTATTGCTTGACTTTTAAAATCCCATTGTAAAATAAAATAAACAGCTCTGAAAGGGAGACAAATCTTCAGACATGCTCCCACTTTTGAATGGGAACCAGCAATCAGGTCCGTAAGTGACCTCAACCACCTCTGACACCAAGGTCTTTAGAAAGCCCTGGTGGGAACAGTTTTGTGCTGAGCCACTCTGCCCGTAGTCCAGACTCACTGGGCACTCCAAAATGTGGTCTGAACCACAGTTTAGCTTTTATGAATGTCTGATCTCTTGTAGGAAATTGGGAATATGCTGTAGATGGTGGAGACTGTTGGTAGGAGGGAATACGTGGCAGTTGTGACAAATGTGTCTTTGGTGCTGCCTGAGCCTGGACTTCTGTTGTGGTTTTTGCCTACTCCAGGCTTCCCCCCCCTCCCCTCCCCGTGACTGCCCTTCAGAGGCTTTTCGTTTCCCACCACATCTGCTGGAGCAGAGGGAGTGTTTGCATGGGACAGGCATAGGACAGGCAGTGATAAGAAAACAAGGGATGGTCCAAATGAGGGTGAGACAACAGATAGAGATAACAAGGGGGAGGAGGAGGCCAAATGGCAGGCCGAGAGAAGGGGGAGGCAAGGGGATAAGAAGTGAGATAAAGAGAGACTTTCTGGGCATGAATAAACATGAATAAGCGAAGAGGTGGCGGTAAGACCCCCCACTGCCAGGAAGGCAGAGAAGAATTAGGGGCAGGAAACATCACTGCAGGAGCAGTTGATTAAAAGTACAAACTGCATGAACTTGGTCTAATCCCTTCTTGCCTGCAAAGCCACCCTAAGAGAACCTGGCTAAAGAAACTGTCTTGAACTATTTCAGCATCTCCGCTCCCAAGTGCTGTGCTCACGTACAATGGGGCAGGCAAACAAGAATAATCAGCTGGCACCTCCTGAGTTCCCACAAACATTTGGGCTGGACTTCTCAGTTCCCATCACAGATGAATTGCTTTGCTTCATATTAAGATGCAGCAACGCACGTAAGCACACTCGTAGCTCTGAGTATGGAAACTGTCCCTATTAACTATTCATGCCCTTGAAGTGAAGCATTTGCTTGGATGCTTGGCTGAATCAGGCTCTAATTAAGGAGGTAAACAGCCTTCTATCCTCATTCACTTCTCCCTCAGCCTTAATCCTCCAGTCACCTAAGTTTAAATTAAAAATCTGTTTTCAGGTGTTGAGCCTGGATCTGTCACATCCAAGATTGCCACTAATAGCTATGTGTCAACAGCATTTAGAAAAATGAGCAACGCATTTACATCACCAACCCCTCTCCCAAGATGACAGATTTATCTTTACACACTAGCTTTTCAATGGGGTTGCAATCTCGTTACCCACCCAGAGTGGAAAATTGCACTGCCCAAAGTCAGTCGGAGATTTCTTCAGCTAGTCTGAACATTTTGGAAGAAAAATTACTCGTCTTGTAAATGAACATGTGGTGCAACACCCAGGGTGCAAAAGCACTCCAACTTATACCCCGGGAGGTAAGGACACCCTCTTCCTCTGGCTAATCTTGTCGGACAGTTGTGGTATTAGGGGATCAGAAAGCAGACTCGGAGAGACAGGCTGATGTTCTCAGGAAGATCAATGAAGATCTGAAGGTCACAGATGACACATGGCTGGTTTCAAAACCTCAGGAATGACAGCAGGGGAAGAGGTGGTGAAGAAG
>NW_009648358.1:1301346-1307374 GCF_000708025.1 Charadrius vociferus
GAAAGAGGTGGTGAAGAAGGAAGGGGAACAGAGCCAGCCATAGAAGTTGCCAGAGAAATATTTTGTTGGAGGCACAGCAGAGGAGGAGCAGGATGATGCAAAGAGAAGCAACTGAGTAAAGCAAAGCACATGAGGACTGCACACAGTGGTGTCCAGAGGGATTCCTTTACTGGATGCGCCTGTCTAATACTGATGTAATTAGCTAGTTATGAAGCAAAAAGTCAGAAATGTGTGTGGGAGGGTTGGAGGGGCACATATTAGGTATCTGGTCCCACAAGAAAGGAGGTAAGCTAGGGCTCCTGCTAAGAGTCTGTTAAGGGGATTAAACAAGACAGAGAGCAAGACTGGACACGAGCCTGCTGAAGCTTCTCAGGTTTGGTGACATATGGAGAGGAAAACCTGATGGAAAAAATGATCTTCCTATTTTCTAAGGAACAACTAATTTGAACAAAATCAGGGCGAGATAAAAAAGTAGAAAGCTACCTGTGGAGGGACGGTTGTGTCCGCTAGGAATGGCAGCAGAGCACAATGCTATCAGGCTCTCCTCCTAACTTTGTCGCCGCCTCATGATCTCACTCAAGTAGTGTAGTCTGTCTGATCTGCCATACACGTGTTTCAGAAACAGAAATGCAGTGATGCTATTTTTTTAAAACCTTTTTCACATGCTTGTTGAGAAACATTTGGAATACCTTAAGTGCTCTGTGCCTTGTAGATGCTATACAGAGACAAGTTAATACTAATCATTATTTTACTTGGCTGAATTTGACATGTATGTTTTCAGAGATACCTCTGAAATGCCCGATATGTAAGGCCTTAACTAAAACAAACAAACAAAAAATGTACTGCAGGTTTTATTAGCAGGAGGGACAAAGAAAAGGAAGAGGGTGGCAAAGCAATGCAGAGATAATGTTGAGTTTGAAGTAAGGAGCAATATAAACGTTTTGGCTGACACAGCAGCAAAGTCAGCTCGGAGGAGAATTAAGGACAACAGAGGTAATAATTTACCAAGGCAGTAGTTTTCAGATGTTGACATACATTTTCAGAACAAGGAGAAAAAAACCCCGAACAGATAAGAGAAGGCTGTCAGAATTATGACAACTTGCAACTTCTTTACCTGGCTGCTAGTGAGGAAAATAGACAGGAAAATCATCTGAAGATTATTCTTCCTTGAATGCTCCCATTTCATTTTCATGAGTATTAATACAGGCCACATATTGACATTGATGAGCAAAAAGATCCTTGAGGAAGGGAAGCACGTGTTTCCTCCTGCAGACATCCGAACAGTTTACAGTCACAGGCGGCTCTGAACTGAAGAGTAGGAAATGAAGCTTGTATGAAAACTAAAGTGGAAGTACGGGGCATTTAGGGTTTTGTGATCATGGTTTCATTAGACTCTAAATGTTCTTTAGGGCAGGAACACTTAGAGGAGTTCAGAAATGTTTTTGACTTTAAGAAAGCTGACTTTGGGAGAATGTGATATGCCCTGAGGAATTTTTACTGGAATCCTATGAAACATGGGAAACATAGAGCTGAATTTTTAAAAAACATCTGAAGAGACTGAAATTTAAAGCCGTCCTGCTTAATTCCAAGGTGGAAAAAGGGCAACTGAGGCCAAACGCAGTTAAGTAAAGATGTAAAGTTTAATGTAAGCAACACTAACTAAAGATTTAGTGTAAGCAACTAACTAAACTAAGACTTGGGAAATTTCTTTTATATACATATATATGTAGATATTTAGATACAAAAATCCTTTGAAAAATAAACAAGGTGGTAAGGAGGGATACAGAACTACTTAGGAGTTAGAAAGAGCAGTTGGAAAGAAATAACTCCAGGAGGACGAGGTATCTCTTGACACTGCCATGAATTTTTCTCCAAACCATTACATGGAGTTTCATTTATATCAGCACTAGAAAGGACTGGAGAAAAATGCTTAATTGCTTAAGGCATATGACAAGAGGAAGAAGTTGGCAAGTTAGCATGCCCTTTTTTCTTTGAAGAAGAATAATAAGAGGGCAGATGACTGCTTAAATATTAGCATCGCATTGTGACAGAGTTTCCAGGGCTTGCTTAAAGGAAGGAAATTTGCATTATGTATGTACATCAGAGTGACAGCCATGCCGGCCCTTAACAAATGTGATGCACGAATACACCTTCAGCTCCTATCCTAGGCAAGCTGTAGGACACCTGCAGAAACAGGTGGGAGGGAAGAGGAAGAATTCTCTGTAACACATGCAGAGCATTAGATTCAGAGAAAAATCCAACATTTACGTATGGTTGAAAGGTTTCTTTTTCTTCCCTTTTAAAAAGCAACATAAACTCCTAACTGAGATACATCTTAAGTTCTGTGATGACAGGACAGACCAGTGAGACCCGGAGTTAATCTTCATTGTTGCAGGAAAGGGCAATGAAATGAAGCAAGCTCCTATAGAACTGTTAGCTTAATATCTGCCATGCAAAAATAATAGACGCATTTTTACTCTAACACCTTAACGGGCATAATTTGATTAGGAGCAATTGTGCAATTCTTGGAGGGAAATTTCTGCATACAAATGAATAGTAATTATCTTGCTGAAAGATAAGAAAATTAAAGACAGGCCCTAATTCTCTAAAAATTACTCAACTTCAGGGGTTGAGAGACCTGATGCTTCTGACATCCTGTGCTGCAGGGCTGGTTGTTTCCAGATGACTGCGGTGGCTTGTTGAATTTCAGTTTCAACTTTGAAAGTAAATTTTAAATTAATTTTAATATTTTTTTTTGTGA
The DNA here is from genome assembly GCF_000708025.1 of Charadrius vociferus. Taxonomy (NCBI): domain Eukaryota; kingdom Metazoa; phylum Chordata; class Aves; order Charadriiformes; family Charadriidae; genus Charadrius; species Charadrius vociferus. The sequence continues at coordinate 1,304,108 of NW_009648358.1, forward strand.
CTATCATATGGATTATTTAAATCCAAGTATAGAGTAAGTTGCTTACCTACAATATGAACATTCTGACTGTAACAAAAGTAGAAAAGACTAGTGAGATTATTTCTGAAGTATCTACATTTTACAGGTGAGTAAGCTCTAGTGGAAACTTATCTTTACATGCCTAGGATAGTAAATGAGTGTGAAGTATGATCTTACTAGCCATGTGCTAAAAAAGCCTGCAAAATGTGTGAAAGCATCTTTCATAGTGCATCAAGTTCAGTGTAAAAAGCCAACTTCTCGTGAAGCTCCTGTGAAAACTGCTGATTTTAAGAAAGGCAGAAGTCACCATTTTTCCCCAATCCTTGCAGAAGATTAGAGTCTCCAAATACAATTAAAAAGGGTCAGAAAAGATGCTGATAGGAATTTGATACAAGCAGAAAGAAATGATACCAATAGGTTTGTAGTTGGCAAGACGCAAGGAGAGAAGGGGAGAGACAGGCATTAGAAGCATTAGCAGGAACAATTCCCAAGGCCAGTAAATATCAGGGGGCCCCAAGGCAGTCAAAAGCAGAGTGAAGAGATTTAGAGTCAAGGCATTCAAAGGGTCTACTTAATTTGACCAGAAGACAGTCTCACATTTCAAGGTTTCTTCTTCAGTACAGCTAAGCTTTTCAATGGGAGGCCTTGACCCCAGGGATCACTAACTGAAGAAAACAAATGTGTTTTCAAATGAATGTATTGGCACTGTCAGAACTGACTGTACACAAGATTAAATGATATTTATTTTCACTTTCCAGAATACCATGTTAAATTTTAGAGAGACAGACAGACAGAAACCTTTCCAAATAAGACATGAGAATCTGACCATCAGATTTTCTGTGTCAGCTGGGATTCAACAGCAGAATTTCTGTTAACTGATCTGGCTAAGCCTCCTTCCAAAATGTCAACCTGAGGCTTTCTTGCCTTCAGCGGTCTTGGTGAGGGTGGCAGGAGGGGACACGTGCTGTCAGTCTGTTTCAGTTCCTTCATTGCTTTTCCTCGCTTTCTCGCAATGGTTTGGATTTTGGTCTGGCATTTTGGAATTGTACAGATGTGATTCCCTGACTGAAACAAACAGAAGTCTGCCTGCCTTTGATAAGGAACAGAAGAACTTAAAAAAAAGAAAGTGATTCTGGGTACCCATCCTGAGATACTCTAAAAAGGAAACCTCGGTTGCAGGAAGTGGATGCCAAGCCAATTGCCAAGAACCATGGCACCCAAAATAACAGCTGAAAGTCTTGGAATACCCTTGGCCTGCTTCTGCATGTGGATGAAGCAGATCAAAATCTATTCTGTTCTGCATCTTACCAGCTTTGAGAAGCGTTGCCCGCTTGAGGATTTAGGTTGTATCTTCTTCTTTGCATCAGGTAAGGAAAATGAAAGTTACAATCAGATTGAGTGTCTTTGTGGCTTCCCATGGAAGAACCCATTCAGAAGTTATGTGGTTGACATTACTATACAAGAAATGTGATCAGCATAAAAATATAAATAACTGTTTAAACAACTGCTTGTTGTTGTCAGTCAAGAGAAACCCAGAAGACATGAGGAGTGTTTCACTTGGTCTCCCATGTCTTTCATGCCACGCATGGGTAGTTTTGCCTAAACTACATGGACACATGACTTACTGTTTCTGAATATGTGGGTATGACAGAGTGTGTACAGTCCACTTAACTTAAAAAGTTAAATAAACCACCGTAAATCAGGACAGGTTAAACTGGCTTGGAACTAAACCAGGGAAAGATACATCAACCTTTGCCCTTTCATAGGCTGAAAAAATAACACCACTTCCGTATCCTCCAACAAGCTCATGACAACATGCAACAGGTTCTGCCGCATGTCTGCATAGGGGAGTTTGCTCACAGTTCATCTGCGTATTCCTTAAGACAAAGATACTTCAAAATCTATTTTGTGCTTCTACCTTAATCGCGCTTGAGCAGCTTCACAGCCTTCTTGGGTTCCATAGGAACCCAGCAGGGACTGTGTTAAACGCAAGGCAAGATGGGGACAGTGGAAGAGAGAGATGGAGCCCAAGGGAAGGTGGCCTATGACAGACCAGATAATTTCAGATAAACTCTACTAGTAGACGTCTGATGTTTATACACAGTGCTATTTCAAGGCCACTTTCCACTCTGTATTTGAAGATATCCCCATACTCATGTACGTATGGACCCGCTAGCAATTTCATGAGCATTCCTGAGGGACTTGTGCTTACTCACTGTCCCAAAACAGACTAGTGTATAGTGAACTAAATTTAAAATCCAGAAATTGCGTTCCCAAAAGGAGACCAATAAGGGCAGAGAAGATACCACGGGCACCACTACTTCAGCAGAAAATGAGCACATGAATAAGGTGAAACTACAGTGAGGGCTTCAGAATAACCATGAATTTTGAGGAGTGAATATGTACTTGTTAGTAAGAGGTATGACAAAGCAGGAAAGTGGGTCTCACAAAGCACAGACTTGTTGGGTCAAGTGTCCTTTTCCTGTTTGGCAACTCCTTTTGTCTCTGTGTCCTCCTTATCATTCTGACACCTTACCAAAGCACACAATGACAGACAGCTCTTAATGACTTCCTAGTGTTTGATTCTGATACGTGGGCCCAACCCTTTTTTGCATAACACGAAAGCCTCTATTCCCCCGTGAATTTCCACTTTAGAACCCATGTCCACTTCCAAACACACAGGTCCCCACTCCCACCCTGCAATCCATGTCAAGGCGAACATGCTCTTGTCACACCTTGCTTGAATCAGCCAGCTGAAGCCAGCGCTTCAGAACAGATGGACTGACAGCTGACGCTGTGTCAGCAGCCAGCGGGGCTGGTATCACCCTCCCCAGGAGATGAGAACATCCTCTCTTGGGCGCACCCGCTCCCACATCGCACAATTGGGGCTATTGTTCCCTGTGTCCAGAAACCAGGTTCCATCCTGCATCATCTCTGTGCACTGCCACCATCCTTCCAGACTTGGAAATACTCTTTTTTCCCTCTCCTAGCGTGCTCATTAGGTGATACTCTTTCCAGTATCTGAAGGGTGCCTACAAGAAAGCTGGAGATGGATATTTTACAAGGGCATGTAGTGATAGGATGAGGGGTAAAGGCTTCAAACTGGAAGAGGGTATATTTAGATTAGATATGAGGAAGAAATTCTTTACTGTGAGGCTGGTAAGACACTGGAACAGGTTGCCCAGAGAAGTTGCAGATGCCCCATCCCTGGAAGTGTTCAAGGCCAGGCTGGATGGGGCTTTGAGCAAC
>NW_009648358.1:1307500-1324045 GCF_000708025.1 Charadrius vociferus
GATGCATTCCTGGCAGTAAAGACATGTTCTGCAAATGAACATTTACTGAGTGGGACCCTGCAAAGCACCCGAGAAAACAAAGCACATGTGCACTTCTAAAACAGGCATTTTGCGGTACCCACAGATTCAAAGACCTAAGCTGAATAGGGGATGCTCACTGGATGGAGTTGAAACACTGTCACAAAGACACAGAAGGAGGTACTTAAAAATCAAGTCTATTAGTGCCCACCTTGCTCTGCACTCCCTTCTTGCAGCTGGAGAGGTGACCACATACCCGTTTGAGACCAGAAGGAACAAGAAGTTGTTTTGCACTTTGGTTTTTTCCCCCGTAAGGTGATGTTTCATGCCCCTAGGCATCACCTCTCCCATTCAGAGCAGGTGACCGAAGCAGAGCAGTGTCTCTGTGACAGGGCAAACCTGCTCCTCCAGGGCAGAGCTCCCTGCCTGCCTGCCTGCCTGCCTGCCTGCCTGCCTGTTCCCAGGTAGCTGGCTGTGAAGGGGCCAACAAGCAGGCTAATTTAGAGCTCTAAAAGCTGGCAGCAGGAGCGCAATTAAGCCGTTTTCACAGACTGCTGGCCAAATGCAGCAATTTATTGGCTCAGTGATTGGATTATTCATTTGCAAAGCTAAGAGAGGGCATTTTCTTACCACTTCAGTTGGCCTGTAGTACTTGTGATTGACTGTCACATGAATCTTGCCAGTCTCTTTGCATCGTCCTACTTCATTTTCATTCTTCCCTTCCCACCTGTAAAGAAGATAAACATTTAATCAGCCCATAATTACTTTAGTGCTCTGATCTTACCAACATTTGGCCTGCTTTCATTTACTTGAGGCTGGTGTCAATTCTCCCTGCAGGACAGTATAAACTCATTAGCTATAGGAACAAAGGCAGAGTTTAGACTTGAATGGAGCAACAATGGCTTTTGAAGTCTCTTTGTTTTGGTTTTTGATTCAGTGGAAGGTCTAAAATACAGGACTTCCAAATTAAACACATAATGCTAGTGGAAAATAAAATGTCCTGATTTCAGAATGTCTCATATATCTGCAAATAAATACGACAGTGAGGTTTTTCATTTGTGGATTGGTTCAAAGTTGTTTTCTTAAAATATTTTTAATTCTTGTATTTTGGCCAATACTTTCAGGAACTCTTTAATCTATTAATTTTATGGATGTGAAGCTCTGTTTGAATAGCATTAAGCTGCATAATTTAATTTGTGCCTAACTAGGAAAAACAAAACAAAGACAGTTCTTGAGTTTTCAGTCCTAGCTCGACATGGCACTTCACATACGTGTACTGTAAACAGTACTTACTACCTGTGAGCTGAAAGCCAGCTACTTCGTCCAGATTAGTTTCACATGTGTTGAACAGCCCGCAATTTGCTGTAATTCATATGATCTGGTTGCGCCGTGAACTATTTTGTTAGCAACTGTCCTGGTCTAAAATTTCAGGAGCAGCAGAAGAGGAACGGTTTGGTGGGTGACTAGCTCTGCCTTTGGAGAGGCCAGGCTGCAGCCTGGAAATGAGGACAACGCTCCCTCTTCAAAACAAATGTTCAGATAACACATGTAGGAACATACATTGGTGCATCAAAACTAATCCACTGAACGTACAGAATCCAGAGTTACGATTGAAACACTATCCTCTCTTTGCTTTTTGCCTCTAAGTGTATATTGTGGGCCTCCGAACCAGCTTGGCATAACAGATAAAATCCGTCACTTTTTTCTGTCTAAGTAAAATCTATGTGATTTAAATCAGCACTGTGATTTAGACTATTTAGCCTCAGTCACCAGCAAGGATAGACAAGCTCCCCTTGCCTCCCGCTTACTAACTGTACTGCCAGTTCTTGGGATTTTGTCACAGATTTGATTTCTCCTTGCTGCCCTGCCCCCCTGAAGCTCCTAGAAGAATTTAATTATTTGACAATCTCAGCCTTCATTTTTGAGTTTCTAGCCCTAAGGGCTAAGGAGGAAGGTCTGAAAACGTGACCTCTGTGTACCCATGAAGGTTAAAACACCGAAAGGCAGAAGGAAATACCAAATATGCATTATTACTAGTTTTTAAATCCCACAATTTTTTAAGCACAACTCATGACTTTTGGATGACTAGCAAAGCCTGTAGGATGCTTGATACTGGGAACATCTCACGTTGAAATACTTTCCAAGAGATAATAGCCACAGTGAAGTCAGCTGTTAATAGTCATGCCATGATGCTAAAGATGATTTATAATTTAAATTTTCTTTCTTTCTTTCTTTTTCACCGTTGCTCTGTTTGAAGCCTGAACTGCAAAGTTTTCATTCAGAAGCCAAAACTAACATTAGTCCCTCCCTTTAAAGGGCAGAGGGTAAAAATGTGCAGGACTCAAATGAGCTTAATAGAAAACTAACCGTCACCAGTAAAACAACAGGAAGCGCTTAGATCAGGAGACGTCAGTTGTTGTTGGAGGTCACTGAGCAGAGAACTCCATTTAACACCCAACAGGCTCCAGAAGGCTCGGTCGAGCCAGTAAAGACTCACTTAATGTCACTATCAAAGTTATATAACAATAGAAATAGCTTAAGAAGAAATCTCCACCCGTTTTGTTCAGCCCAGTAATGTGAAAAGTTCACAAGGAAAAAAAAGTACTTCTCATTGTGAACAAAGTAGCATTTGACAGCCGCACTTCTAATTACTCCTGGCACCTCGGTGCTCACAGCTGGGGACACCATACTGTTGATAAAAGGGATTGCGCGGGGGCCAGCCTGACACCAGGAGCAAGACATCTATTTTGCTAACCAACTCTCCCTCCCCTCTTCCTCTAACCACAAGGAAAGGGGAAAAAAAAAACCAACCACCAACCCCCTCCTTAATTTACAGTCAAATTGGAGTCAGAGTTGTTAACTGGAAAACGTAATGCCAGATTATCCTGAAGCACGAGCACGGCGGAAGAGGGATGGGGAACCCTCATGTTGCTGTGGTTTTAGATAGCTCCAGTCGCAAGGACTACCCAGCTTTCCACTCCTTAGGGAGGATGCCCAAGTAGGCAAGAAAACAGCCTTGTGTAACTTGGAAGAAACGCAAAGGATCCCTGGCTAAAGAAAGTTTGGCTAATCAGGGCTGGGCTAAATTTACAGAGGATAGGCAGCGGATCCCCCCAACCCCCAGCTGATGTCAAAGCCCAGGGCTCCCAGGCAGGCGCCTGCTGGCCTAGTCTACGCTTTTCACAAAACACTGGTCCTAGAGCCTGCAGGCAATGAGCCTCTAGAGAAAGACCATTGCCTGCCCCACACTGGGGGGCTTCACCCTCTCACTGAAGCAAAGGATGGGTTTGCTCTCGTGTGTGATGGCATCAGCCACACGCCAGAACGCTCTGCACCCAGAGAAGGACACACGAGACCACGTGTCTGCTACTGACAAAGCGGGTTTGATGCCCTCTGCATCTACACTTCCATGTAGAATGCCTCACTGTTGGAGATGGGTGCTTTGGGATCGCTTAGGATGATAGTCATTGGCAGCCATGGTGGATACCACTACTATCACTGACCTCAGAAATTTCCATAAAACTAAGTTCATCACATTTCAAATGCATGTGCAAGTTTACTTGTTTAAAAGGTTCTTCACCTCAAGAGCTTTTACATTCTGGATTTACAGAGGAATAGACTGTCTTTAAGGCTAATTCCATATCTGCAGATAAAACTTATTATCAGTGGCGATGATTGCTCCTTTTCCTCTTTAACTCTGAAGATTCCAATTATTTTTCATTTCCTATAACTATTCCATAAGACTGCAAGCTATAAAGACATCCAAAGGTATAGAGGATTTTCTGAGGACGAAGAGCTGGGGTACCCACCCAGTGGGGTGTGAGGTGGGCAGGGAAGGACACAGGGAAGCCAGGACAATCAAGGAGGGCGGGAATAGCACTGCAATGGACCAAATGGTCCAAATGGCTATAACTGAGAAGCAAACAAGGCAAAGTATATATATTTTTGAGATGGTGAAGAAATCGACTAAAAATGAAACCTTTCACAAAAGCACAGATAAACTGAAGTACACGCATTTCATCTTTACATAGAAACAGAACTGATAGCATTTTAAAAAATATTCAAAGCCAGTGGCAGCTACAGCTGGTGGAAAAGAAATTTATTTATAAATATTATTATTATAAATTTATTTATAAATATTTATGGAAAATAAAACTATAATGTACACCTTTTAAATCAAATCTATGCCAATAGAAAATATTTTCACATTTGAAAATGAACAATAAATTAATTAAAAATAAAATTTTGGGAAAATTTTGCTCTTCCTCCACAGCTATTACGAGATACCGTTTGTGAAGACTTCTCAGATTTGTGGCCTGATTACTGTTAAACACAGAATTGAGCCAAAGCACTTTATTCTGTCCTGTCACTTTATAAACAGTAAAACTGACATAATGTGACAAACCATTATAATGTCTTTTGCAAGTAATCTTTTGTAGGGAGCCTTTCAGTATGACTCTTCATATGTTCCTTTGCCATTAAATCAACCACCAACCTCACCAGCAGATCTGATGCATCAAAGCAATCAAGGATGTATAGATTGCTTAACCACAATCTTGTACTTAAATCTAAAGAACAACTACGCTACCATAGAGGAATGTATTAAAAATTTTTTTCAAATGCTCTGATGAATCAGGTCATCAGTCTTTGTTCACTAAAGGAACACAGTTAAAACAATGCTATTGTTATTATATTCCCAGCATTGTCAAGCTCAAGTTTCAAAAATCTAAATGGTGACTCCCCACATTACAAGACATTAAAAAAGAACACGTGCTAGGCTCCTTATCTTTTGGTTTCATTTTTTTTTTCCAGTTTATTGGAAATCTTTTGTGGCTCTTATCCCTTTACTCCAAATTGTGAAATCTGGTGTTGAGAGAAAAATGTTTTCTCAAAGAATATTAATGCTTCTGCAAAAATCAAAACATTTTGGAAAGAAAAGTTTTAGTTTCAAGTGAGCTCCATTACTGTCAACCTGGAACAAAATTATATTAATAATATCTAAAAAGGATGTTTTGACATTTTCAGAATGGAAAAATTTGGGGTTTTCTTTCAGAATGGTTTTAAAAATTCTTTTTAGGTTATTGTTTCTTTAAAAGGAGGTTAGAAGAGAAACAAAGCAGTCCAGCTGATCTGAAATCAGATATTTTTCCAAATTGTATTTGTGAGAATCAATTTCATGTCATTGTGTGTGTGTGTGTGTGTGTGAATGTGTAACTTCCCATGAAACACCACATTTAATTCTCACCCAGTCTTCCTATAGGAGAAACTCTCATACCTCTTCTGATGTATGAAATCAGATAATTAAATTGTTACAGTCTTCAAACCTTAATTTGAGTTCTGAAACAGTTATTAGGTGTGCCCACAGATAAAACCTTGTATTAATAAGAAAGTAATAAAAGTCTGCTCAGCTGGAAGAGTTAATTCTCCAGCTGAGGTGGGTTAAATGCCCCCCTAAAACATATACTTTACGGTGAGAATGGTGATAAAAGTGGATCCTAGGCCTAATGTAGGCTTTTCACAAAATGCTGGTCCTAGGGAGGACCCTTGCTCACGTGGGCTCACCCCGGCCAGCATCCTTCACCGACCTGGCTGGGTTCCTTTCAACTATTGCTCTTCAAAATGCCTCCAATTTCTGTATGAGATTCTGTTCCCTTCCTCCTCATCTGAAAACTTCTGATTTTCCTGAGCTGTTAAATACAACACGAAGCACTGCCCAGCCAGCAATTTTTGGTGGGCAAAAAAACCAAAACAGCGGCTGGTTTTGATGATGACTTCTAATGGCTCCTCTTCCACATGCCCACAGTGCCATTACTAACATATTGTTGGCTTTCCATTCTTACAGCAGTCCTTCAAATCTCATGTGTTTCTGTAACCCAACCTCCCATTTTAAGGTAAAAAGAAAAAAAAAACCAAACCAGAAAAAGCCTCCTCCCTCAGTTCAATCTCAGTTCAACCTTCACTGTCACTGAAGAGGCCACTGCTCCACTTCTGCTAGTAGTTCACCTCATTAGACCTTATAACTTATCTGTAAACTTCCCCTTTTTAGGGTGATCTTTTATAAGACCAACTGGCATGTTAGTTAAGATAAAATTTGTCTGTAGAGCCAAGTGACTAGAGTGAAATATTCGTTTTTAGTGAATTAATTCTGATCCTGGAAGCAATGAATACTTCTGTAACAAATGTGTGTGTATTTTTATATTAATAAAATCCACAATAAATCTTTCCACTGCTTGAAATTTTTTTTGTTGGTTTTTTTTTTTTTCTTTTCATTTTTTTCTTTCCATGTTTGCAGACAGCAGTCTTTGCAGCACTCTGCAAAGAACTCTGAGTGCTGTAGTGGTTTCAGGCTATCTTTGCAATCCTGTTCTAATTTAATAAGATTAATGACAGAAAATTAGTCAAGACAAGCGTTTGCCTGTTTCGTTTACCCTGCTGTAGTTCAAATTATAGGTGGGAAGTGTTTCCCCCAAGTACTACTTAATTAGTAATAAGTAGAAGGGAAAGTAAAAGAAAAAAAGTGTAATCCTTACAGGGGGAAAATATTTGTAGCTCTGAGGCTTTCCTGTTAGTACAAAGGACTGAATTTGAATGATTCAGAGGACTATATAAATATAATTTGAAATTTCTCCCTTGAAAAAGAAACGTTAGAAGAAAAAAACCACACAAGGCAGATAAACCTCTGTGTACACTTTACAGTCAATGTCAGAGAGCGAATCAGTCTTATTGCAGCTGTACATTTCATTAGTTACAAAAATGTAGTGAAGTTTCTCTCTCTCTTAGTTTGGCTAGAAGACATAGTCCTGACATGTGCGAATGACTGGCTATGACAGAGAATTATGTTATCTTCTTGGAAAGACTTCTTTAGGCTGTCCTGGATTTTCAGCTGTATAAGGTAATGTGAATTGTTAGGAAGACAAAAAACTAAAAAAAGAAAAAAAAATTAAATATATATTTGGTTGGTTGGTGGGGCAGCCAGGATTGCTTTTCTTCCTGTTCTCTTCTGCAATATCATGATGTGACAGCTAAGACTTTGTTACATTTGCAACTTTCCCTGCCAAAGCACAAAGTAGAGATGGTTAAGAGTGCCTGCACATGTGCCCTGTGTTAGATGTGCAATGAGCTCTGCCAACTGCTGCTTGCCACGACATCCCTCCTGGCCATTTACTCCATCATTCCATCAATTTTGAAAGGCGCATTGTACAGCAATACTGGGAAGCTGTGCCATCACTTACAGCAATGGAACGGACTGCTGGAAATTTCCCACATAAGGTTTTGAGATTGCAAAATTTCATAATACTTGCAACCCTCCAAAAAAAAAAAAAAAAAAAAGCCAAACAACGAAACAACTCAGCCAAACTTTGAGGAAGGGAGACAGGAAGATAGCAGCCATCCTCACAGGAACTCATTTAGCAATTGCACTCTGGTGCGCTGGTTCTTAGGTGCCTCATAAATTGTAAAGAAGCAGATCAATGAGACTCACCAGCGGGGTCCCACAATGCTAAAAGGGAGGATTTTGCTGCCAGGCTACTCCCTGAAGAAGATATACTCAAACTGGAGGAGGTGGGAGCAGAGAGCCCTTGGGGGTTACAAAGAATGTGGGAGGTTACCAGCCGGCTGGCTGAGAAGCCAGCGAGGGTACGGAGAGAGCGTGTGTGTGCTGCAAAAGCATGGGCCGGGCTGACACCTAGAAAAATTATGGTGGTTCCTAACAAAACTTTCAAAATCCTGAGAAATATTTTACATCTAGCACAATTTGAAAGACGAATGATGGCTAGGGGATGAGTAGTGTGTCTGTTGTGACACTACCCTCACCCTGGGACCAGAGGAACAAACGGTTGGTTTATCTGGCTAGACTATACCTAAAATGATCAGAAACAAAATTATCATTAGCACCTAAAATGTCCCCATATGTATAGCTATTTATATATCACCTGTAAATGGCTTAAGGAATTAATAACTTGTTCACAGTGAAGAAAAATTTCAGAAGAGCCACGGGGATTAGCAGCCCAAGCCCCCTTTCTAAAGAGATTTAGGTTCCTAAAAATCCATGTCACTAGATGTCATGCGCATTCTTACACAATTTTTGAAAATTGCTTTTATTAATTAGTTAAAAAAATGCAACTATGCCTTTGTACACACAAAATACCTGCCCTACCTCATCACTTAGAGTCATACTGTAAAGTTTCCCTGAGAGAGAAACCTGTGACTGACTGATTCAATCCAAACACTGACTGCAGTAATCACCAACATGAATGATATGCAGTCCACCATATGGAGCCATATGTAAGCAAAAAATTAAACAAATGGGACATGAAATTTTGTATGTTAGGACCAACTAAATCTAAAGTAAGCCTTTAATATCCTCTCTATAACAGAAGCTATTCTTAAAAGTACTTTCCCTTTTATTTGTGTAATTGTTGTTCTTTTCTGTAGCTTTTCTTGAGGGTTTAATTTGCTTTCTGAAAAATACATCCTGATTTATCAGTCTTGTGAAATGCTGAGACTTCTTAGGCCAACACCAAAGCAGGGAGTTTAATTTTAGACTAAAGGATAAATTTATTGACATCAAAAGAAACTGCGATGTTGAGAACATCTGCAAATAAAGACATTCAGCTAGGTACTGACTTACACGTCTCAGTTTCTAATTTTAAGTAATGAAAATTAAAAAACCCCAAAGTTGTTCACTAAACATTTATTTTTGCTTTTGCAAACAATACTAGACAGGGACAAAATAGTTTTCAAAATCACAAGAATTCTTACATGGAGCAACTGAATGCACAGCATATTCGTGTCAAAGGGAGAATTAGCTTATGAACACAAGAAACAAAGATATAGAAAAAGGAGAAAAAATAAGAAAGACAAAGCAATTATAAGAGCTTGTACTACCTCCCCTTTACCCTTTCAAACTTCACTACTGTTAAGGCGTATGGGACAATGTACAATCACACAGGGACATCTCACTATCAAGAAATGCTAAAAATATGGAGATAAACTTATTCCCAAAACTGAGCTTTTGGGCTAGAAGTTCTCTTTATACAGCCTCTCTCTCTCTCTCCCCCATCAGAATTTTTCCTGGAAGTTGATGCCAAAAATTGAAACCAGACTAAAAACTCATTGAGGAGAAAATGTTATTACCTCCCCAGCCACCCACTGGCTGTTCAAATAATATTGTATATATCTGTGCACTTCTGCATATTTATTGAATTTGTCAAGTTTTTGTTCCCAAGTAAAACTTATTGGCCCTGTCAAAAGTTCACCAGCTGCACAAGTGACTTTGATGGCCTGAGGAACAGCCCTGGCGCTAGCGTCATGGAAGAGCCTGTGGCTTTCCTCTCCCTTTTCCAGCTGAGATCGGTATGTTGATGCATGGGGCCCAGAGAAGATACAGAAGGAGGGAAATTGAAAAAATAATAAACAATAAAAATATAAATTACAGAAAGTGCTCACCAAGCCATCCTGGTTTTATTATATGGCCTTGAGAAGGAATTTTGTATTTTCAATCAAACTATGTGGAATATGCATTGTAAACATTCTGCACCCACTGCTCAACATTTTTATGGCTTAGTAGGACAAGAGCTAATAGGAACATAGAGTGGGTTGCTACATAATCCCAGTGGTGTGGCTGATGGGCTGTCACGTGGAAAGAACAGCGTTGGCAGGTGTGATCTCTTGAGATCACAGAGAATGGGAGCAGGACTGTGGGGATCTGGGCTCACAAAAGAGAGAATTGGGCAGAAAAACCCCTTTTGCAGCAGGGTACTGCTTTTGCAGGGTACTGCTGCAAAAGCACCCTGGTACTAACATCTTTGGAGGGGCAGCTGTCCCCCAAGCTGTGGAGTGAATGGGAGAACAGAGAATGAAGACTCGGAATAAAAAAATAAGGTATACTTCTTTTTTTTATGATCTAGAGGGCAACACTTGACGTATCTGCTGTGGCAGTCATTCATGCCCGGAAGGTCTCACATGTTACAAAACTAGAAAGTGAGGGGGGAAAAAAGAAGAATGTGGAGAAACAATACTCTGTAACACAGCAGACGCAAACATTCAACCTGTGGCTGCTATCTCATGTCCATACTTACACAATGGTTTTCCCAATGTGCTTAAATGACTTCTCCACAAATTCACGGACACTGTGGACCTCCCCAGTGGCTATGACAAAGTCCTCGGGCTCATCAGTTTGCAACATCAGCCACATGGCCTGCAAAAGACAAGCGAAGTCAGATTCGGTGCACATGTAAGTAGCCTCTTTGGTCCACGACACTATATTACTGCATTTTTGATTTGGAAATAAGTATACACACACACGCATATACAATTCACACACAGATATACCCCAAGCTGGGGAAATTAGCACTTTCCTAACATGTTGGCTATTAACCAGTTCAGTGCAACTCTGAAAAGAGTTCAGTTATTTCTTATTATAGGAAACAATGCTGTATTTGATTTTCAATTTGTTTCACAGCAGGGGTTGCTGCAGGGGAGACTTTAATATGTTTACTTTTGAACACTGAGACTTGGTTTAGTGCTCAAGAGCGTGGATTCACTTGTTTAAAGCACTGCATGAACTGACACAGATATAAGGAAAAGAACAAAATTTTGTGAAGTTTCAGTCCAGAGCGCTGTTGTCTGGCTGTTACAGAATGATGTCAAACACGTTGAATCACAAAACTATGGGTCCTTTTGGCTTTTTCTTCTGTCACGTTTGTTTTGGCTAAGTTGAGATTTTAATTACGAGCGAGTAACTAAAAAGGTAACGAAGAATAGTCAACAGTGTATTTGACCAAATTAATCTGTTTTTCGTGCTGAACATATGCTGGATGTTACATATTAAAGCACCACAGCAAAAACTTTTTCTTTTGACACGGGAACACAGAAAACACTGCTGGAAAAGTGAGACAACATTACCATCTCAGAGAACTGCCTGTGCAGTGGCAAAAATCGTAATAGGTTTTGAAGCAAACCTTCATGGGATTGTCAACATATTTGCATTTCAGGGGAGCAGGTTTACTTCCCACAGCAATGTCTTTCACAGAGTCCCCTCCCACAAACAAGTAATGATGGATGAGCACCATCTCTGAGGGCTGGCCCACTAAGTCAGCATGAAAGCGAGAAAGCAGATGGAAAAAGAGGCACGCAACAACACGTGTGACTTGTGTGAGCTATCGCGGCAGGTACATGTCAGTTTTCTGATATGCAAGCCACCGCTCTAGCAACTGGACTATTTGACAGCCTAGCAGCTCTAGGTGGACAGAATAATTATTACTTTAGATCAATCAAAATGATGTAAACACTTCATTTCCTTTGGAGAGGAAAAGGGAATACCTGTATGGCATGATCCTCATTTAATAAATAACCAGAAAAGAAAAACAAAATAATTCAACTTTCTCTCCATATGGTAAAAAGGACTGTCATCTTCTCACAGCATAATCCACAATGCTATTTGCATTGACCTCTTCACATCAGCTTTAAAGAAAACAACTTTAGTAGGTCCCTTGATGGTAGTGGATACTCTGCAAATCAGATTAATAAAAGCTTTGGGACAGCTCAGTTTCTCTTGGTAAATACCACCTGAAATATTCAATATTTCCCCCCCTATTCTTAATAAATCAGTGTCCAGCATAGCAAGGCGATACATTCCACTTAAATGGTTCTATTTGCAAGTCATTTTTCTTCCCAGTTATTATTTTATGCATCTTCCAAAGTTTTGACAAGATTTTATTAACATGTTCCTTTTGAACCTTTTTGCTTCTTGAACGTGTGTGGAAGGCTGGGTTTTGGGCAACTGCTGTGTAAGTCCTTGACATTAATTGTGCTTTAGGGATATGACCTGCTGGGCAGGACAATGGCAGCAACTTTATTTTTCCTTTCCAGGGTTGAACATCCTAGCCAATGACGCAGAAATACCCGACTGGCTGATGAAACTCCTCTTGCGGGGAGGAGATGTCTTAACTCGTATCTCTCATATGAGCTTTCTCGGAACACTGGGGTTTCCCTGCTGATTTGAGAGGTCACCGTAAATCACCAACTCCTGTTTCTTCATGACTGGACAAGCTTGCAAGATTCACAGTAGTAGCAGCTTCACAGAAAGGTAAAAGGAATATCTAAAATAAATAATTGATAGCTCTGGTTCTCCTAGCCTAGTCTGTGATTTCCCAGACCTTCAGCTTTCATTAAGCAGCCCAGCTGAAAACAACAAGCTTCCTCATATGAGAAGGCACTATTTGAGTGAACAAGGATTTCCAAGATTACACAGTCAGTCAGAGTCAGAATTTATAGCTGTTCTCCTCCTGACTTTAGTGGATGTTTGGTGTACATAATAAATTCACAGTCTCGCCTTTCTTTGAAACGTACACAGCACTGTAGTGTCAGTTACATCTGACAGAGATGCAACAACCAAACCTCATTTGTTGGTGAAAATCACCCCCACTCCCAAATTCAGTAGGTTGACCGCATATGCAGTATTAGCTTAAGGACCTGCTATTTACTATGCACTTCTGTAAAGTAGTATTAATATGTCTAAGTAGAAGCAGGATCAGACTTATGATAATTTTTTGCCATCTCTCTACTTTTCAAGGCCTCAGCATTGTAATTCATTGAACACAATTTTAGCGCGGGTGCTTGAGACATTCAACAACCCAGCGGGTGCTTAAAATATTTACACGTTATTTTTGTGTATTAATATAAAATAGCATTAGAAGTTTCTTCTTACTCTAAATCATGCGCTATGTTGAAGGAGACAGCTACCAAATACTAAAAAAACCCCAGCCTTCAACAATTGGTCCCACCAAGTTTTATGTATTTGGATGGATCAGCTCTTGTCTACCATTTCAAAGAGCAAGCAATCACTGTCTTAGAAATACAACTTAAACTGCAGTAAATTTCTCCAGGATCAACTTAGCCATGATCAAACAATGCAGATAGAGTTGCTAAAAGCAATTTTTGCCTCAACTCCTACCAGGAAAGAATGTTTAGATTAATGATTACTTGAGAATCTATCACTGCTGGTTCTTTTATTTTTTCTGGCATTCACAATTGTTGGCACTTACAATTACCTCAATCAAATCAGGTATGAAAAAAATGAACATGCTAAAAATTACAAACAAAGTAAGCGATAGTTCTGTTTTGCTTTGAGGAAGGCGACCGAGCGCTGTTGCTTTGAATGGGTCTGCATGAGCAGTCCATAAAAAACCACAAAGGCAAGCCAGAAGATAGAAAAATCTTTGAACAAGCTCCACATTCGAATCTTTATTTCCACAGGTACAGCCCGTGACAACCAATGAGAAATCAGGGCACAAGCAGTAGCTATATGCTTGCCCTACAGCAAGTGCCAGGAATGTGCTTCCCCCCACATCGGACTAGTAAAGGCCCCTGACCTATCAATTTCTAGGCATTTCCTTTAAGAGTTCATATTGTACCAGGCTGCGGGCCGAGCATGAGAGGAAAGGGGGAGATACAGCTCCAGGTTTATTTGTCGTTACTGAATGGCTTACTGGTTTTAACAGAGGGGAAAAGCTTTGTTTAAATTTCCACTGAAAGTAATTAATGGTTATTGACTGGCAAATGAAGAACAGGTGACACTCTGAATTAGAAGATAAATGATCTCATGTTCTAGCGTGATAATGGGTTAGTAATTGCTACAAAGCCTCAGCCTAGTGCGTCCCATCATAATGCTAGATCATGTCCAGAACACAAAGGCCTCTGTGTGAGAGGTATTCAGCCGTTCACCTCCCGATACAGCTGCAGAGTGATTTGCTCCATTTATTCTCTGATGGACTGCACAACTGAGGCAAAAGTTCACCCATTCTCACCTTCCTGTTCACATGCTGAACCACATGACCCATGACATGGCTGAACTGGGATAAAAACATTGCCCAGCTTTGGCTCTTGGCTATCTTTTAACCATCGCAAGGTCGTATATTTTAGGAATTTTTCTGGTGCAGGAATGGAGAATGGTGGATTTTCCTGTATTTCTCTGTGAAGGCTCTTTTTGGAGGGACTGACAGCAAGTAAAGAAATTATTTGTGTTCAGTTCTGCCACCCTTTCCCTAATTTTTTGCTCGATCCAGTTAACAAAACGAAGGCAAATGCTGAAAAGGAGGAGAAAACTACTATGGAAACAATTCAGGCTTTGGCTCTCTTAGTCTAAGACTGTTCCTTTAATGGCAAATGTAACAAAACATATTTTTCATATTTGATATCTTTTTGGCTCTGGTCTAGTGACTCACAAAGTCTAAAGGCAATACTGTGTCATTTACATTTAAAGACAGAAACCTAACCAGAGAGAGATACGTAGCAAGTCTAGCAAGCGGACACACTTTTGTGATTATGTGGACTAGGATATCTGTTCTGCACGCCTGAACTGCAGCCTCTGCCAAAATCTTTCCGCTTTCATCTTTCCCCTCTTCCTCTTTCTGCATATAAACCCCTTGCCAGTAGTAAGCACCATTTTCAAGGAACATATCCAAAACACGAACCAGTCTTCTCCCTGCCCAAATTTCTTTGCTTACATAGTGTTTGCACCTGGGCTAGTGAAGGGGGAAAACCCAAGCTAGACTAACGCAATCCCCATATAGGTACATTCTGGGCATGACACTGCCTTTATGGTTGTGGTGCGTCTGCTTTTCTAGAGCATCTGGAGTATGTTGTAGATGTGTTTCACCATTAACTTCCAGTCCAGCATCCCAGCGAGAAAACATTTATTAACTGGGCTGTCATCCATGGATAACAAAAGACTCAGTAGTTGAGGTTATGTTTAACTCTATATATTTGATACTTTTCTTTCACTGTCTGCTCTAGCACTGTATATTGTTAAAATGGGCTTGTAATCAGGTAGCTGCCTATTTAAGAGAAAAAAATATACAAATCCAACTTTCTGAAATTTTAAAGTACAACCAACGATTTCTGCTCTAGAAATACAAGATGATTTTTCAAGAGAATGAGTAAAGCTTTTTCTTATGTCGCATCCACTGTAAGACCCAAAACAGATATGACTAAAGAGACACACAATGTGATAAATGGAATGTTCCTGTTGGTACTAATTACTATTGCCCTGCACTGCTACACAGCATTTTTTTCCAAGCCCTATACTGTCAAAAATCTTTTGTACATATTTCTAGGTATTATGCAGAGAACTTCTGACTTCTTTGTATTTGCCACACACACAAAAAACCAAAAAAAAAAAAAAAAGGCAAACCAAATCAGTAATGTTTACTTTAGGAGATGGAACAGATAGTCGTAGTCTGATGCAGGGTGGATTGTCCATGCATTTCAGATACAAAGAAGCAGAGACTGGTGAATGTCGAGCTCTACTTACTTATCACTTGTGGAGGGCATGGGTTACCTCAAGGCTGTCAACAATTAGGGAGCAATTTCTGACTAAGCCAGAAAACGTTACCACCCAGAGAGACCCAAGAGTACATTATCACCATTTATAGAAATTCTGTCTTTACAGTATTCCATACTCTATTGTCTAGAAGCGGGCAGAAGAATTCAGTGGGTTGGACATGGTACTTGCAAGTGATCCCAAACCTAGCTATCCTGCTGGGGTCACCACTGAGAAGGAGAATTGAGCATTTTGGGCCAAAGCATGATGAGCCTTTACAGGGATGTGGCAGCAAAGGAGAACCTTCTCCCCATATGGTGAGCACAAAGGCCTGGCATGACTGCTCTTCCTGCACGCATCATGAGCGACTGTTCCCTTTGCGCCACAACAGACAGGGCTATTGTATCACCTCCCTCTCTGCATTGTCCCAGCTTAATTGCACTGGCATGGAAAGAAGCTCCTCGGTATCTTCTGTGCTGTGCGACGTGGGGAGATGTCATGCCCATGCGCTTCCTGCCTGCCTGGATGTGAAGCAGTTCCAGATGCCATCACCCGGCTCCTGACACAACCCAGCTGACTGGCTGTGGTTTCTCAAGCTGCTACAGAAATGACCACAATTGATGATCGTGCCTTAGAAAAGTGAGACTGGGGACATCGACTCAGAGCTCTGAACCCAGACCGACATCCAGTTTATCTGTTTATTTACTTTTGGAGGGGCAGGGAAGGAAGAAGAGGTGCTACACTGGCTGAGTCACCCACATCTGATTGACTTCTGCGACTGTTAAAAGCGTAGGTGTGTACTGGGTGTACCCGGTAGGCATGAGAGTGTGTTATATAAGGAGACTACATAAAAATACAGCGATACATACATATAATACACAACAGAGGGGAAAAAACCCTCCTTACATGTCTTCTGCATGCAATAGGGGCATACCACACACGGCTGAAAAACACTAATGAGGCTCAAGTGCAACAAAAAACTCTTGTGATGAGAGTAAAGTATAAGCTGCCTCTGCCTGAAAGCCAACACAAAAGCGTTGGGCATGATCCCGTGCTCCTTGCCACAATGGGAGTTCAGTCTAAGTAATGACTATTGCTTTAGTACTTGTTTCTGACGATGTTATAAGGCAAGGCAAGCACAGCAGGGAGACTCTTGCCAAAGAAAACCACAGGGATGTGCTGCCAGGCACACTGATACTCCCAAG
>NW_009648358.1:1324097-1339490 GCF_000708025.1 Charadrius vociferus
TTTTTTTCCTAAAATATAACCCTTCTTGCTCAGTTACTTAAAAAGTAAGGACACACACCTAATAAGCAAGAACCTTACTATGCCATTACAGTTTGTATTTCAAAGGCAAACTGAAGTTTGTGACTGAGGTCATGATTGCAACAAGAGTGACACTTTTCATAAGCTCAACCCTCTCTCAAAACCTACAGCAAAAGAAAGAGGTACTGCCCAAGAAGTGCAGGGGACATGCCTCTTCCTTTCCCCTGAAGAGTCACCATCCTGTTTTCTCAGATCACCAAAAATCACAGCGCTGGTGCAAGATCTGTTGCTCAAGGAACCTCCAGTCGTGGAAAAACCCTTCTGAACACCATTTAATTATCTATCAGATCTCATCAGTTTAAATACATTTTGATATGCTTCTTCCTTAACAGTGTAATGCTGAACATAAGGACTCCAATGTCTGTGTACAAAGCTTTTCCTTTAGTGTTGTCTTTTCTACTCACGCAGAGGAGACATTGAGCACTTATGACATGGCAGCTGCTTCCATTCAGAAGACCGACGTTTGCAAACCATAGACAGTTACATCACTGACAGAAAAGGTATAAAATGAGAACAGATTCAAGATGAAAACATTTTCCTCTGAGAGGAAAAACACATTGTTTGATAAAAAACAATGGAAAATTTACCTTAAGAACCCCAAGAAAGGAAACAAACAACAAAAATCAGTTTTGCTGATGTACCTACTACAAGTATCCTTCGGTATAGTTATGGAGATAATATATTGTGACTCATTTTATAAACTTTCTCACAGATTTTCAAAGTTACAGTTGATAACTTGCCACAGAAGCAATTTGAAGTATGCTTGCTGATTTAGTCAAATCCTACGGTTTGGCTGTAGATGTGAACTTGTTCAGAGCTGAACTGTGTTCAGATTCATTATTTTTTTCTTTCAAATTAAGAGTGTAGTTGATATGTTTAAAGATAATAATCCAACAATTATAAAGTTACTGAGATAATAAAATACCTGATAATCTTTGTGGAGCATCTTGAATGAAAACAATATCAATGTCTTCTGAAACAAAAGCCCTCACATCTGTAGGAAATAGTAGGAAATAATGTCTAACTTTTCTCTTGTAAGCAGATAGGCCGATTGTTTTACAGATCTCAGGGAGGACTCGTGAAACTTTAGTAGGCAGTTTTATTAATAAAAACCACAAGAATTATAATCCAGATAAACCTTAAAGGTCAACCTTCCCTGTTAACGCAACATGATGTTTCTCACATGCACCTCAGTTGAACACAAAGTTCTCATTGTGTTATCAAAAACTAGATTACTGCCTGTTTTTTTTTTTTTCCTTGTGTCACTGAATGTCAAAATATTGTTCTTTCAATACATGGAAGTATTTGTATACAGTTTTATAACTGATCTTTAGTTGCTAGCTGGAGGCAAAAAAGAAACAGTAAAGCTGCTTGTTGGGAAACCTCACCAACAATGAAAATTAATATAGTCCTTTTTTCCTGCCAAAAAAATTTGAACAGATTTTTAGGTCCACAATGGTTTGTTTATTCTTCAAATGGTTAAATTGGAAGTGACGTGTGTGACACAAAGTAATTTAAATGAAAAGATACAGAAAGGATGTATATCTGCTCTGTTGCTTTCATTTTAATTTTGGAGGATATTGTCGCAATTGCTAACAAAAAAAGTGCTTAGATTCTGTTTAAGAAAGAGGGGAAAGAAATTCAAAGCTCAACAGAGAAAAATTTGAATTACAGAAAGTACGTGTGAGTTTTAACCACTCAGGTTTGTATTACCTAGACAAGACTATAGAACAAATAAATGTTTCCCAGGCTCCACCTAGCAGACAATTCTGAAAGATATTTGACCCGCTTCCCCCTCCCTTTTTTTCTCTTCCAGAATTAATTTTCCCTGCTATTTTTATATGAATGAAAGACAAAATACCTCTTCACAAAGAAGCAGACTCCCATTTGACAGGATTACTCACCGCTAAAGTAAAGGGTTGTACCCAGGTTGCGGTGAGGGCAGAGAAGTCTTAGGGACTCATGCCAGGGAGGACTGGTTGGGGCCACGATCTAACCACAAAAAAAACAGACTCGGCTTTCAAGTCAAGTACTGGCATGTTTACTGGAACAAAATGAGCAGCCCCAAAATACTGATCACAATGTAGATATTGATCACAAAATGTTTACAGAGCAACATTGGACTATAAAGAGATCCTGGTTCATGCTTCTGACACCTGTTTGCCTCCTATTTCCCTGGATTGCTCAGACAATTACAGCTAAGTTGAAGCTGATGTGCTCCTTTCGACCAGGGTCAGAGGAGCAGCATGATCTACGGATCAAAGTATTACTGATCTCCACACAGTCAAAAATGCTGCTATCTATACCATGATTCAGGCAATTACTTTCTCTCTCCAAATCTCCCTTCCCTTTCCCCTTCCCCCTTTTCCCTTCCCTTCCCTTCCCCTTTTTGCCTTCTCAACAGTGCCTCTTCAGCTTGCTAGCCTCTCCACTCAAGGTTTGTAGGTCTGCAGGGATCTACCCAGTGCCCATCCAGAAAAGGGTCCCGACTCAGGTTAAACCACTAGTAGTACCGTAAAAAAAGTGCTAAGGGCAGAAGAGAACTGCCAGAGCACAGGCAGATAGGCTCAGAGATCATAAATCAGTACTTCATAATGTTTATACATGTCTGAGGGTATAATTGGGAAGGAAGACGAGCAAGCCTTTATGAGAGTAAAAGCAACAAAGCAAGAGCACTGACATAAAATTTATGAACGGTGTTATTTTTTTTAAGAAATACAGGGAGATAGTGTGAGTTACTAACATAAAATTAACCCGAGTTCTATCTTATAATTTATATTCCCCCCCCAAATTTCCAGAATTCATGCTTTTGAACACTAAAGCATTTTCTCCTCAGACTGCTACCAGTTTCCAAACAATGTTACACTCCTGAATAATAATCTAGAACAATTGACTTGAAATGTTAATTTACTCATCCTGAGGAACACATTTACTATTCATTGGATTGTTATAAAATTAGAGTTATCCTTGTCTGAATAATTTGTGTAAATAAAGAGCGTGCTACCTTAACACATCATTGAAAAATCACCTTCTTATTTTATTTCAGTTTTCAGTCCACAGGAGTTGGAAGTAAAAAAAATTTTCACCATTAAGTCATCGTTACTTATGAGGCAATGGTAAAAATGCACACCAAGCATGGTTTTACTAACTATGAAAAGCAAGAAGTCACCTGAAGAAGTATCAAGATGCTAAAGTAATTTCATTTCTGGTTCCGTGGAATTTTTCTTTTCCTTTACCAGAACATTTCAGGTGACAACATTTTGGAATTCGATGCTAGATTCTCTCGGTTGAGTAGAGACAGAGACAAGAGCACAACCCTGATGCCTCGGGGATATGGTAATGCAATACAGAGGGATTTATTTTCTTTTTTATTTTTACCTCATGTCACAAGTTCAATTTTAGGCCAACAGTACCCAAAACCACCACCATGTGATATAGCAGATTGTGCAAAGAGTCTGGCGGTTTTAACCCAAGCCCTAGGACAGAGGAATCTGCCTCACAGATTCGCTGCCACAGCGTTAGCATTACTGTTGCTCTGACCAAGCTCCTCCGTGCTCAGGGTCGGATACCAGCTCATGGTCAATGCCATCACAAATCGGGGCATGGGAATTTCAGCTGGAAAAAAAATCAATGGTACAACAAACCCAGAAACCAAAGGATGTCTTTTAGAAGTCTGGCTGGGCAGCGCAGATGTGAAAAGGCAACAGGATGATCTCTTTTGAGCATGCTCAAAAATACATTTGGAGGGCACTTCACATTGACCCTCCCTTGGCTTGTTCTGGTCATTCTGATTCCACCGTCACTAGTAATTACTACTTCTGCAACGGCGGTTAGTTGCACCGAATCCTAAGTCAGGGAAAGGGAAGGCTCTGCATTAAAACTGTAGATACGGCTGCTCTCCGTGGGCTGGTGTCAAAATGGAATAGAAAATTTTATTCAGTTTGTTCCCAGCAATAAATACGGTCCTGGCATCCTGGATAAATCCTTCACATAACAGCATGTGTTCTTTTATGCACCCTGGGAGCGATTCTATTTAAAGCCATGGAATTGTGGGTGTGAGACTGTAAGCACATCCACTTACCCAAAACAAAATTAAAACCTGTCTTATATTAGAGTCAGGAGAGCTGTTACGAAAAATGCAAACCATATGAAGTTTTAAGTATACTTATGTTTTTTATCTGTCTCTGTGTAGCATATACAATTGACTTTCACTGCCTGAGATGAAGTGCTGACAAGTGTTTTACCATATTATTACAGAATACCCCAGTAGCATTATCACACTTCAACTTTTGCTTGCAATAAATCTCTGCTGCGTGCACGTCAGAAGTCATTGCTCATATCACATCCAGACAAAGTACGGGCCCTCCCTCCCCAGTGGACACGAACGAGAGTCTACACACACGAGGTATCCTGCCATTAAGGCTGGAATAAACCCCCACAGGCCAGACACCGGGAACAACGTTCCCACAAGCATTAATTGGCAAGGGCCAGAGGCCTGTTCTCAAGCAAATAACAGTGGCACAGGCATGAGTCATTGCAGAACGCAATGGATTTATCACCACAATGACATTATCATCCCTTATATGCTGGTTTCCATGTGCAAGTCTCTTCTCATTTTTTTTTTTCTCAGAGATTTATAACTCAACTGCTGAAACATATTTCACATGAACGCAATTTTCTGCTCTGTATATTCTTTTTTAATAGTTATACCATAAACCATATTCTAATTGCACGAGTCCAGCCTGTTACTTGATCTCAGTTTGGTCAAAGCAACTGATGAGCAAACACTATCTCCGGTGTCCCAATTTCAGCGGTGACAGTGACGCTCTTTGTGGCCTCGACTAAAGCATTTAAGCTTACCTCCTAAATTTTGCTGTCTGTGAAGCTGGAGTGATAATACTGATGCAACTAGAGTGCTGTAAGAAAATTAAGGGTAGCACAGACATATCACGATGAAATGCATTATTTGTTATAGAACTAGATGCCTTTGTCTGCACTTTTATAGTCAACAATTTTTTTTTTCCCCTCTAAAAGGTGGGAATTCTTCCTGCATACTGACTAGCTCTGGACTAATTAAAAAATGAATTGAAGGAGCAAGGAAACCCAAAGATGAGAGCGCATGGAAATGGTTGTTAGATTACACATTCCAAAACTCAACGAAATAGACATTTCTTGAGATACTGCACATTTCTGTTGTGATGCAAGAGATAAGTCAGATAACGACTCAAGCAATCAAGACATTAATAAGCAAGCTACAGTGGTTTCCTAGTGTCTTCTTCCCTCTCACCTAACCTTCAGCAAATTTATTTTTTTCCCCTTTTGCACAATAGTTGAGGGAAACATGGAAATAAACTCTTTGAATCTTTTCGCACAGAAATGAGCTTCATCCTGCAAACCGTGCCTGACTCTAACTTCACATGAGATTGATTTCATGAATTTCTAC
Source organism: Charadrius vociferus (assembly GCF_000708025.1). NCBI lineage: Eukaryota > Metazoa > Chordata > Aves > Charadriiformes > Charadriidae > Charadrius > Charadrius vociferus. The sequence continues at coordinate 1,329,619 of NW_009648358.1, forward strand.
AGCCTGACTGTCAACGTAAGCGAGAGGGAAGCGGGGCCTGTAGTTCATGTTAGTGTAATTAGCTCTCTGACGCTGCAGTATTTTCTGCATCAGACCCAAGAGGTGGTTGTAAACCCAGTTATGAAACAAACTGTTGCATCAAATGGTGAAACAATAACTAAACTTATTCTTAAACCCCCTCCCTTAGTATTCTTCCCCTTTTCAGCACAAAAAAGACCCCAAAAACCCAGAGCATGAGACCATGTGGGAAGGAAAGGGAATAAAACCATCTAGCTGCACATCCCAGGGAAACATCTAAAGCCTGAGACCACTGCGGTCAGACCTCCCTCGAATCCTGCTCTCTCGAGCTGCCACCTCTCCTCAGTCCCCACGCTGACCCCCTGAATCAAGCCAGATGGGACTGGCGGAGACATGTCAAGGAAGTGCTGAAAAGGTGACTTGGGTCTCTGGCAGCTAGTCTGGAGCTCGTTTCTATGCGAAATCTCTGGGGGCTGCTGCTTTGCAATTTCTCAGGAATGTTTAATTCTCCTCATCCCTTTGCTGAGTCTCTCTGGAGAGGTCACGGAGGCCTGTGACATCCCTGGAGGGCACTGCCTAACTAAATTAGCATGAGATAACTTTGGACTCTCTTCCAAACAAGAAAATACAAGGGAGAGAATTTCATTAAAAGCAGAAGACTAGGTGATCCAAGTTAATCCCAGCCCAGAGCTGCTGCAGAAATGTTCTCTGTTTATATTTTGACTTTACTCTCTGTTACAGAGTTCACTGACTATAATGGAAGCTGTGTTAAGTGCACAACTTGACCTCAGTTGACCAAATCTTAGTTTCATAATAAAGACAAAAAGTGGGTTTGGCGGCTCTAAAAGGTTTGATTAGTCGCTCTTTTGCCTGTTTGTGTGTGACTACATAGGGCACTGAGTAAACGGTAGAAGATAAACACTGATGTACTTCACTCTTTATATAAGCTTTTAAATCAAGAAACATGAACTCTTTAATATGCAACAGTATTATAATTCATACATATACGTCTGTAGGCTTAGCATTCATTAGCAAAGCAAATACAACCAAGTCACAGACTTGCTTTTTTTTTTTTTTTTTAAAGACTTGTGCACACAAAGTTTTGTTTAGGTTCCCTCAGTGGATGAAGAAAAAAAAAATCTACCTCAGGAGGCAAAAAGAAAAAGTCGATTTAGAGAGAGGGAACGCTGATATCGGCACATACTTCTGCAATAGTCTGTTTCCCATGCAACTCAAGGCAAGGGTAAGACACAAAGGTAGCTCAATGCACCTCGCAATTTCCCAACTCATCTTCCAGCAGTGCGAGAATCGAAGCAAACACCACACCAAATACCTCAAAAAACAAGGGGTCAATTCTCTGTATACAAACAGCATAGGGAGCGAATTAGAAATGTTTCACTCAGGCTGAGGTTATAATAGCTGACTCCAGGGAAACAGGAGATGAAATAAAAATGTACCAAACCCCCTAATTGCCTGAGCTTGATCTTTTGGAAAGACTGGGTTGGTGAGACCCAGGAATTCACACTTCAAAGTATTATTAAATATATTAGTAGTAATAAACTGAGACCACCTAACTTAGTGCAATATGAATGAATACCATATTATTCTTACAAACCTGAGATTAGAAAGTGAAATCTTACTTTATTAAATGCTGTTTGTAAGCCCGTCCTGCATAACAGCATGTTTTGGATATATTGGGACAAATACTCCTCCTTCTGAGAAGACAAGAAGAAAAGGAAAAGGTACAAAAGTTCACGCAGTTCACATTGAGGACAACCCAATGTGCTCTCTCCCTTCAGGAAGGAAATATTAGCATGGCCTCTTAGCTACACTCTGAGGGCAACGATCTGCTGGGAAACATGACTTCAAGTCGACAGATCTTGGGGCACCAACAGGCTGAACTAGGCTTCTTACTCCTGTCATGATTGTCTCCTTTTCACAGAAGGACTGCTGCTTTGCCATGGGTGCCACAGACTTTGTACATGCACAGTTAAAAATCAAAGCAAATTTTCCAGCTGAGCTTTTCTGGGAGAACTGAGTGTCTGTTTAGTAGGTGCTTTTTCTAGTCTTCCTCAGAAAGATGAAGAGGTACACCAAAGGAGAAAGTTATTCCAGCATGGGAGAGAGAATGGAGAAAATGTATGAAAATCAACTCCTCCTTCCACAGTGAATACTCCCTTCCCCCTCCCTAAAGCTTGTTTCATCAGCAAAATCATACCCTGAAATCAGGCATGTGGGCCCAAATCCTGCCCCCCTGGAGTCAGTCAAATCTTTGCTATAGACTTCTGTGAGGATGGAATTTCATTCTGAGTGCAGGAGCCTGTCACGGCCAAAGGCGAAAAAAAAGGGTGTTTTCCACACAGGCTCTGCTTTTCTACTTTTGTGCCCCTTGGGAAACCGGTGCAATTAGATCCGTATTATTATATTCTGGAAGGGCACATTTGGCACTGCATGTGAGTTTATGTACTTTAAAAAGTTTATGTACTTAAAAAACAGAGGGAAATTTTAAATATAAGCTACTTTCTTTCAAACACCAGACTTTATATATAAACAGTTCAGAGCTGCTATGGTCTGGTAAGTGAATAATTAGGAAAAAAAAATGCATGTGAAATACATGATAAACTGGCAGAGAAAGATTGCTAAATAAGATTCTTCCCCCTTTTTAATGCCAAAACAAGAAATAACAATTCATATTTGCGTCCAAAAAATAATCAAACTAACTTCAAATATTTGAATGAGAACCACAAGGAAGGAGACGTAAACTTATAGCTATAGGCTTTTGCCTTTACTGCAGGGCTTCCTGGAAAGGTGCAAATAGGAAAATTAATCCAAACAAACCAAAGGTGTGATCTCAACGAGTCTACTTATAACTGCATTAAATGCATCCCTTGTCAGAATGAGAGTCCTCCCTTTTATCTACCTAAATTCAGGAGACTTTGGTCCTGAATACAAGCCCACATTGGGGTTTAATGCAACTGAACTGACCTACTTTACTATTTCATCCAGGCTGATTTTCCTGGACCAGACCCACCAGTGTACCGCACTGCGAGGAACACTGTGCATGACGAGTGATAGGCTCTTGGAGCTCTTACTATAAACACTGGAATTTCTTGCTTTTATTTTGATCTAAAGACAGCTCAGCTTGTGTTCTGCTTCCCTAAAAACCTACTTTCAACTCCCCAAAGCTTAACTGGATACGTTAGTCTGCACCACCCTAAATTATCAGCAATGGTATTTTGAAATATTTACCAAATAATCTCTTTTGTCTCCTGAGAAAGATGTGAGTCAACAGTGAAGAAAACCCTTGCATTTTCCAACACAGCATGCACACAAGGACAGGCATGCACACTATGTATCCATCCTCATATATCATATGCATCTCCTGGTATGTCAATTAGTCTGTGATATGCTTTCAGATATTTCTGGGTAAAGGTACAACAGAAACCTAAATAATTTTAATCATATCTGACTGACATATCATATATTTTTATATGCCTTACCAGAACGGACCTAGATACTGAGGAAGGATTTTGTCTTTATGTTGCAGGGCAAGAAAGGAAGATGCCTTTTTTTCCAACTCCCCCAGCAATTCAATGCCTGGAGGAGCAACAGGAAAGAAACCACGGTGACCTTGCTGAACTTATGGAAGCAGCTGCCAGCTCAGCAGGAGGAACACTGCTGATGGACTGGAGTACCTACCGCTGGAAGAAGCCTTTAAGCCAGTGTGCTCTCTCTCTCTCTCTTTTTACATCCTCTACCCCTAAATTATACAAATGTAAGAGCAAGAGAGGAGTTTCAGAAACCTCAGGAGTCAGCTTGTTATTAGACTGGATAAAGAAGTCGCCAAGTTAAAGTTTCCAGTTCTCCATACAAAATCAAAACAATATAATTGCTGTATTGAGCGAGCAAAGCACAACTTTGTTTAAGATATGACTGATGTATTATTTCAACCTTCTCAAACACTTTGTCTTTTGGCATATTAATGTTCCTGCTCTCTAAATTTAAACTTCTAAAAAAATATTTAAACTTCTAAAAAAAATTTAAACTTGGCAGATGTGTAACAAACCTATGTCTCATAAGTACAGAAAAATATCACACAAAAGGAAAATGCTGACTTTTCTAATTCTAGTTTTAAAGGTACCTTTGAAAGTCTTCTAGCCAGTTATCACAATGGAGTTCAGCAACAACCTATTTCCTCTACCCTTGAGAAAATGGAGTTATTAAAAGAATAGGAAGCAAAATAAGAAGAAGTGGTGAGAGGAGTTTTTATTTTTTAAGATTAAAAGTGTGAGAATGTCAGGGAAAGCAGAACACAGCTGACATCCTGATCCTGAATACTCTAACACACATATTTAACCTTAGGCATCAAAGGGGTCTCATGCACATATACACGGGGGAAATACATACATGTTCTCATTGTACCAATATCACACAGAGATGCCACACGGCACTGAATCACGACAGCTAGTCAGTTAAGGTTTCTTTTTGTTTCCCCTGTTGTGAAGCCAATGTAAATGTATTGTCTTAAGACTCTTTGAGAGACCGTTAAGGGAAAGCACTTGCACTTGTGATGGGTTAAGAGCACGCAGTGAATCTGCTATCCTGGCTCAACTACACAATGCAACTCACTAAGACACAATAACTGTACATGTAACTCACCCCTAAGTGCCTGTTCTTCTTCTAGGTTTGGTTATTGGTTTTGTTTGGTCTTTTTTTTTTTTTTTTTTTTTTTTTACAGCCCAAAATCTAGGGGAGTCAAGCACAGGCCCTGGTTTTGCAAATACTTCAAAACATAGGATGTACACTGAACGGGGCTCTGGCCAGAAGCTTCAAACTCAGACCTTTAAAGTTAAGTGGAAGAGGTGATACGGGGCTCAAAGCAAAAGGCAGAAGAAGAAGGAGGGGGGGGAGGGAAGGAGAACATTTTCTGGCATCTGATGCAGGTTTAAAACTGTGTTTCATTTTCTTAAACAAAACCAAAACACTCCTCCAACTTTGGGAAATCCCTAGAAAAACAACAGAAAACATTGTTTCAGAAGGCAATTATGGTCGCTAAAATGACACATCATTTATGAATGGGAGTACTTAGAGAGAATAAACTAATTATTAAGGACAATAGCAAACACGTATTGGACCCAAATTTGCTGTTTTCTTGGCACTGTTACATTGGCAATTCAATTACTCAAGATTTGCACTACTGTAACAAAAAGCAGAGCCAAGCCCATTATTTCCATCAGTGACAAAGAAATACGTATGTCCTAACTGTGCAAACGTCTTAATAAAACTTCACAGAATTAATGATTTAATCAGTAAATGAAAATATAGACTGATCAAAAAATTCCTATTAGTAGTAGGGATAGTAGTAACACTAATAATAACGTTAATGATGTGGCCACACGTTACAGGCATACATTATTCAGCTTCAAAAGAATGCCTCAGTCTATCAGTCATTTAAGTCAAGAATTTTATAGTTATCCTGTTAAATGATATCTACAAAAGCATAGACCTCAACAACTAAAGATGTACTAAGCAAAACTCCAGTTGTTAATTCGCAAATTTACAAAGGCTAATGTGTCCAGTTCAAGAGCATCCCGATAGTACGGATATAGAAATCAAAACAGTAGCCACTAAAACTCAACCAGTTCACAAGTCACACTAAAGACTGTGCATTGTTGTAATGAAAACCCCATTCTTTAGTATATGGTAAAAATAACGTGTTTGTTTATTGTGAAGGTCAGATTTAAGGCTTTCCATGTCATCACTTTCAAGCACTCCAGTCTTGAAAGCAAGAGGATGAATACTTTCAATTGTATTTTCCCCCAATCATCTCTACTGTACGGTCAACCAAGTTCACAATAGAAAACTTTTCCTCTCCTCTTACATACTTAGTGTAAAACAGGCACATCTCGCTAGATTTTTAGTCTTGTTTACTGGCGAAACAAGGCTTATACACTTTACATGTGCACAGTTGTGTGTCCAGTAACTCCTGCTTTCCTACTGGCTTATTTCAGTCAAAATTTGGCAAAGGAACAGCAGTACGAAAAATATTAAATGGCTGCAAGTCTTGCTGAAAAAGAAGTTATCAAGGGGAGAGATACCCTGTCAGATCACTGCGGGAACAGCCAAGCCTGAATGTAACTCCTGCTAGGTACCGGGGAATGCACAGAGGAAGGAGCTATTACAAAGGCTCAGAATGCATGGGAAACTTCAAGTGGAGGTTGCAGCTCATTAGATATTAGAGACGCAACCATGAGTTATAAAACAAATGGCTTGCTTGCAGAGCTACATCTTCAAAAAACAAAGTTCAGACTTGCCAGCTTTGGAGAAAGGTTTTCTGTGCAGGAACACAGTCTTTGTTTGGTTTTTCCTTTTGTTTCATTTTAAAGGCAGTTGTCTTGCGTAACAACTAACGCAGAATAATTACAAACGGACAGGCTGAGGTTTGCTCAACACACCTGAGCAGCAGTATGAAATTTTGTGCGAGTTTCCCCACCAGCTGCTCCTATCCTACCCAGGCAAGTGCATGGGATGCTGGCAGGCAAACCCTTTGCCCCTTCCAGTCAGCTGGATACTGCAGCACCGATGTCCCAAAGAGCAGATTAACCTGGTGGAGGCTGAGGCCAGACCACAGCTGGTCTGGGGGGCCACAGCAATAGCAAATTGCTTCCTGCCCGGAGCAAGGGTTAAACCAGGAAACATGCCGCTGTCTTATCATTGCAGTGCACACCCAGCTCTGCTGACAGCATCTGCTTGCTTGCCCCTAATGCCAGGGAGGACCATGCATTGATGGTGTAGCCCCAAATATGGCACCAGGTGGGCACCCAGTTCTCCGCTTTCCTATGTGGATTGACGTATATAAGTCAGTTTGATCAAGGAGGTGAGAAAACGTAAACAACAAAATGCAGCCGGTTCAAACTGTTTTTCGGTTCCTAGCACTCTCTGTTGAAACTGGTTCAGAGACACTACTTCCCTCGTACTCCCCATCTCAGCCCAGATGCTCTCAGTGATGACAGTCCTACAGGTTGTACCCGTGGCTCCGACTGCGGCAGCTTGGCTGGGCAATGGGAACCTACAACATCCTTCAACCACGAGGGGAAAATAAATATCTGCCAAAGTCCCAAATAAGCTGTCATCAAGGCACTTGTCTCGGATCAGCCCTGATCTCACCAGCAGGCATTGCTGCTCAACTGGAACACAAATTCTTTGTACATATGCCAAGACATTTAATCTCTTAATTGAAGTAAGAACGTCCATATATGCTGGTCTCTAAAGGAAGGCATTCTTTCCTCGTGCAATCCCAACATAGTCCTTTCTAAACACATCTTCAGTCATGACTCAGACCTGGAAATGCCACTGAGGAAGAAGGAGGCACTGCAGCACAAACACTTGCTAATCCAGCCAGATTACTGTGGGCTATTGGGAAGGCGGTTAGAGACAGAGAAACATCAGAGAGTGTATCCCGTCTTTGGGATAACAGAAAGCTGGCAGATCTTTTATTTTATATCACATTGTGGTATCTACCAAAATCCCTTTGAAAATTTTTACAATTAGATACTATATAATATTTTACCACACATCAACAATGTGAAGAGAAAGTATGTATAGCTGTTTGGAACAGTAAGCTATATTAGTCCTATGAAAAGCATTAAGCCGTCATGTTTCCCTAATCATTTCACAAGTAGGATCATAAGTATTTTTCTTCAGATGTTGTCTGTGTGTGTTCAGTTTACAGCTCTACACCATTAGCAGCATACAGATGTTCTTGCCTCTTGGTAAATACTATGTAAATTTGTTCCTATGATTACAGCACTTGCTAAAATGAGCATAATAATTAGGAGGCAATCCTTACTTTATGAATTTTCCATAGTAGGTTTGATGCTCCAAGATAAATTTCCAGTTCATCAAAATAGTTGTGCATGTGCTTAATTTTAAACATACTTTTACTCCACCACAATTAAGCAAAAGACTTAAGTACATGCTTGTTCCTTGAAGGGGTTTAAATCTGTTGACTTTAATTAGATTTATATCCAGACTGAAGTTCTTCCCTGAACTGAGGCTTGTGAAGTACAGTGCTTTGAAAGAGGAAGTACTGAATGAAAACTAAAAAAGCCTATTCCAATTATCATTCCAATATGAAATAATATTTTATATTTTTACATGCTTCGTATGAATTAGCTATTTAATACCTACATCATCATCCATAAAGAAGACAGTAAATGCTTTTACTTTATTTTTCGTTATCCAATTCTTGTAAAAAATCTCACACTTATATCAAGCCTTATAAATAGCAATTCAAACTACAAAAAGCAAACTTTTTCCCTTGTGAATTAGTCCTAGGAGAAGAGACAGAAAGGCTGTTATAGATAAAATAATCATACGCTTCTTATGCAATTACTTGTGGCATTTCAGGACAATGTCTTTATGGATGCATGCATACATTTTAAATGGTTTGGTGGTAAGTTTCCTAAGTACATACTGTATTAATTCTTAACAATTTTCTTTTAAAAATGCCTTCTAAATAATGAACAGTGAAGCAACCTCCATAAGAGAACTAGATACTAATCATAATTTGAAATCAGACAGACAGGAAATTGCCACACCCTACATTAGCGAATGCATCCAGGTCCCATGGTAGTCTTTATAGTGAGTTTAGATTGTCTATGGGAAATGAAATCATGTGCCAAAGGCCAAGTAAACCCAAAATTAAAATTCACAGTAATGTCTCCCAGTTGCATTCATAATCCTGCTTATTACCTCTTACATCATTATAAAGTGTTCTCCAGAATAAAACAACCCACTGCTGTGCTATGTATACCACTGATACTCTATAGGCTGTCCAAGTTCTGCTCCAAACGCCAAATATCACCCACTCAGTTTTAAAAATTGTGCTCAGGGTCATCATTCATGTCTATGTGGTGGTCAAACTCTGGGACACGGCATGCCTTGGAATTATCTGCTGCAAATTCCCAGGCTTGTTTTATCACAAGCCCTCTAATTCACTTTCAGATATTATATTCTATATGATGACGACAGCAACTGCAATCTACATGCTATTAGGGAAATAAAGAGCAGCTCTTCAATTCCCAGAAAGTTATCACTGCAATTACTTGTGGTGGTGTTTCTGGACAGTGTCTTCATGGACACATGCATATATTTTCGCTGGTTTGGTGCTAACTTCTCTTTTACATGGATTTGTAATACCTACCATCTCTCCAAAGTTCATATTCAGTGGTCTCAATTCCCCTCATTGTTATTTGCAAGAACAGGAATTAGAAACTGTGATGACCTCGTGAAATCACTCACTCAAGAAATTAAACCAAACAATAAAACTAAGTAGCCTAAATATTGTTTAGCAGAAATGTGGCACCTGCAATCCATTACTGAAAGAAGAACTCAGTACCACAAAATATAGTGATCAAATTTTCAGATAGCGCAAAAGATGTTAGTGGAGAATGAAAATAGAGTAAGTTTATTTTCTTCTGGCTTCTAACTTCATTTGGATTTTGTAGTTGGCAGTGTGTCAGGACCAACAGGCTTCCGGCAGGAGATCATTATTTTAAAACATTAACTCCCATGTTAATGTTTGATTTTGCTAATGTTTAAATTGGGATATATTTCTGAGCAGGAGAATGGAGGGGAAAAGGATCACACACAACGCTTTTTGTCCAGTAAAAGTAGCCAGAGGTGGGTTACAGAAAAAAAAATAAAAAATCACCCAAACCTGATTTCTTCCTTCCTCTGTAAGAGACATTGCCTGCATAAAATTAATTGCTGATATTACACTCAACCCCACTTCTAAACCACACTTAAAACATACGTACTTAAGCTAACGTAACAGACATCATACAATTCAC
>NW_009648358.1:1339538-1341513 GCF_000708025.1 Charadrius vociferus
AGTGTAGTGATAACAGAAGCAATTTATTTGGCATAGTAGTCTCTAGCAGATTTCTGCTATCCCACAGTTTGAGTGGGGGCTCCTGCAGAACATCAGCTTTGAAGCTGTCTGCCATCAGAGATGCAGCGTTCTGGAAGAGACCTAATTCTCAGCCCCTGACTATGGGAAGTCATCAGAGATCCCACCATACTTTTAATGAAAAAAAGAGGTATCAGCTCGTGGTCAAGTAGTACCTGGGTTAAATAATTGGCAAGCTGGCATGGGGAGTGTGGGAGCGCAAAACCAGAGATGAATCACGAATAAAGGCAGATCATACAAATAGAAGTTCTTGCCTCTTGAGTTACCCTCAAACTCAGCTCCATAAAACAGCTGATGATCTCACATAAGTTCACTAATGCACTTTTCAAAATAAGAGACTAAATTTTTAAAGAACTTCTACTGATTTTAGTGACAACAAGGCACCAAGGGCTTATGAAGTATCTGAGGTAACTCTGAGTTGTATACCTCAGGCATCAGAGTACACAGGATCCACTGTGTGTAGTTCCCTACTGTGCCATACACTGCTGCGGCCACACTTATGCCCATCCTCCTTGCAGTTCTGACTCCGTCACATATATTTCATTCTCTGTTGATAGCCTTGTGTAATACTACTGTCATGCCTTAAAGTTCAGCTCGCACCTCATCTAGTTTCCACACTTTTTCATAACAGGAAATGTGATTCATATGTGTCTTTAATTACATGTATCGATGTAAAACACTAAGCTGTTGCAATAGCAAAGCCTGGGTATCCAAAAATTTCCAAAAATTCAGGGTGGTTTCATAGAAGAAAAGATTTCATGCCATGATTTTCCAGTGGCTCTTTAAGAAGACCATGTTCTCCAATGTTGACATCCCGCTACCAGCAATCGTGAACTTTTGTCCTCTGCAAGAAGAACTTTGATCAGAATTTCATACTTCTCTTTACATAGCAAGGCACCCTGCAGAGATACTAAATTTAGATACAAATGAGGCTTCATCCAGGTTTCAGAGGTCTGATGTTGCTGAAGCAAGCTTACGGGCAACCTAACCAACACAAAAATGTACAAACCAGCAAATTAGAACAACTGCTTCTGAGATGACACAGATTATTCCCATTAGTTTAGTCAGCATGATGCAAAATACAAAAATCTTACATTAAACTGAGAGGAAGAAGAGGAAATAGTATGATTTTATTTCTTAGCATCTAAAAGTAACAATGCAGATTTTTAGCCCAGCTGTGCACTTGCAAAATGAGGTGACTGATTGTCCATTGTACAAACCAGTGGGAAACTACAAAAATAAAATTAAAAAAAAATAGGGATCAGATAAATACAGAATACTGTCATTTTTGAGGACTTTGATTGCCAGAGGTATAATGTTAACAAGCTGTCTCTACTGTAAAAGAATTGTTTTGCATAAATACATTTTGTTAACTAGTCAGTAGCTCAATTATTACTTTGTTGTCTTGGGTCTAAATAATGGAAGTAGAAGTGTAACTTAAAACAAGAAATATCTGTCAAGCAGGAAAGCTCAAGATACCTTTTATTAATGTACCAGCGAGCTGCTTTACAGTGCTGCTGCTTCTTTTGAACTCCTAGATAATATCAGCTGAGGAACATTATACTGTTCTATGTACATTTCCCTCATCACCATAGTATCTGAAAAGCTTCCAGTAGTTCATTAAGCAACATGACTAACCTCCCTCATTTGCGGTTTCTCCATTCTCTCTCTCATCCTCTCCCCAAGGGAAAAGCTCTGTGTGTGTGTGCGTGCAGTGTTTTGGTTTATTGTGTTGGTTTGTTTCTTTTTTTTTTTTATTTTAAATTTTATGATGTGCATGCTACTCTGCATTTATAACAAAGAGATACATGGTTTTATCTCAATTTCTGGCTTTGCTACTCGCATATTACTGAGCGTAACCTGCATTCCTTGCCCTTCCTCTTTCTTTCAGTACGCG
>NW_009648358.1:1341571-1351898 GCF_000708025.1 Charadrius vociferus
AAAAGATCAACTAAGCCAGAGAAAGAGTGGAAGGGTGGGAGAAAGGTCTCAAATTATGCTGGCCATGACTTCATGGGTGCTGAAAGGTCATTTTGCAAGATGAATGACTACTAAAATCCCTTTCTGTGCTATTAAAGTGGGTGGTGAGCATACCAGAGTCCCCAATAAGGGTGCATATGGAGTTGCAAAATTTGTCTACCATGCACGAGGTGTGCATATAGGCTTTTTGTTGCCATTATACAACTGCGCGAATGGAGATGGCTTTTCACATATAAAATGCAGATATGAAAAACTTAAAAACACCCCTAAGCCTGCCTCTTCCCCTCCATTACGCTAGCATATGCGGAGCATAACTTCACTAGCTCAGCATATCCCCGTGGTGCAAGAAGAGACTACATCTTGGTAGCATATGTGTCATTTTTTTTAAAAGCCCAGACTGAAAGACATTATGATAGGTAAAGTATTTAAGTTAGAGATAGACTGCCATAAGTATTGTGGAAAACTATTTCCATTTTTATGCATTCACCAATTTGGTATCAAAACACTAATGACAGTCTCAGTTCCCCCGGGTCAACATTTCTGCTATCATCACCTCTCTCAGTTCAAGTTCGTATGCAAGTCTAGCTGTAATAAGCAATATAAAAATGCCCTCTATTTCTGCAATGCTATTCCCCAGTACATCTTGAAATGGCTCAAGAAAAAGCAATATCTGTTATTATTATTTTATTGATAGGGAAAGTGAGAGAAAGAAAAACGAGAGGACTCATTCAAAGTCAGTCAATAGATCAGGGCTGAGGCCAGAGGGTTTGTACACCTCAATATACCAGTCTGTTCCCAAAGCAACACAGTCACACAAAAGTCTGTACTAACCCTGCAGAATCTGCTTTACAATGAAAGGAAAAATGACACTAATGTTTGGTGGTTTATATACAAAATGAGCTGGACATGGCCTTGGGCAACCTGGTCTAGTGGGAGGCGTTCCTGCCCATGGCAGGGGGCTTGGAACTCTGTGATCTTCAAGGTCCTTTCCAACCCAAACCATTCTATGATTCTATGAATTTCTTTTTTTTCTAAAGAAAAACTTCTGTGCCAGTAGAAGTGCTGTGCCCAGCATTATCTGCTATTTGATTTCTGTCATTCAGAATAGTTGCAAGTGAGTTGAGACCCTATCCTCTCAAATAGAAGGAGACAGCTGATAAATGACCGAATCTTTAATCGTGTGTTGAGAACACTTCTGGAAGACTTCGCTATCCCAACACTGAAAAACCAGGAGAGCCAGAGTAAAGGCTAATATGCTTTAATACAAAAAAGACTGGGAACAGGGCTAAGCTTTCTGGCTGACAAGCACCAGCCTTATGTCCTGTGAGACTCTGAACAAAATCTTCAGGGTTTGCCTGTTGCCTTCAGACAGCAACACGTCCAGAAACGACACACAGAGCTGGGCGTCAGCTGTCATTGCCAGGGTCTCACTCAATGTTAAAATACTCCCTGCATCAAGCAAATGCGATTTCTGGCGTAAGACCAGCCACTCAAGGGCCAGCTCAATTCCCCCTCAGCTTACCACTGCCAGTGAGAGCAGATGGGGAGGAAAAACTGGGGCCAGTTTTTTCCCCTCATGGTGGCTTTCTTGCTTGGAACTCAGCAAACTGCAGTACTGATGTCAACAAGTGTCACAATAAACTCGAGCTTGCTCTTTCCCAAAAGCCAGCAACATCATTCTGACGTCACCTACTTCAGAAGAACATGCAGAAATGGCATATTTCTAGACAAGTTTCTTAATCGCTTAGGGATTTTTGGCTAAGCCTTCTGATAATTTGGCTTGCTTTTCACCTTGAAACAGTTTTGCCTCTGAGATACTCTCCTGGTCATAATTTGTTTTGTCAAGTTGTTTGGTTTTTTTTTTTTTAAAGAAAGTTTTCTTGGCCAAAATATTTTTAAATGGTTTTAAGCTTCTGCCAATTATCTGAGAACTTAAGCAAGGGTAAAATTTAAGATAGCTGCTTCTCAGCAGAGTTTGATATGCAGGAGGTATAATGCAGATTTCCATTGTCATCTTGGGTCCTGAGAAATCTGTTCTATTCTTTTTTTTTTTTTTAAACAATAGATACATCATTATTTTTCCCACAACACGCATAACATCTCGGCCACTTACACCTTCTTTTGGTCTGCACACACTGTAGAGAATAGGCTGATCCTGTCCTCTTAGTCATGGATCACATTTCTGCACCTAATGGAAAATAAAGCACTGCCTCTACTGAAGGTATCAGGAAAGGATGTTACCAAGATGACAAAGGAAGTACAAACCCAAGTGTTTGAGTGGGAAATGTGTTGCTATAAAGCAATACAATAATAGATGCAAGAGTAATTGTTTTCATAAAAAAGTAGGCAAAGAAAGGCCCAAAGTATCCTGACTAGTAGGTTTTTTTTTTTGTGTGTATGTGTGTGTTTGTTTTTTTTTAAAAAAAGAAATAGAAAGTTAAATATTGTCCAGACATTTGCTGGCTTAAGCTTAAGGGCCTGTGCGCAGAGTATTCACACTGGGACTCTGCTCTCTTCTCTCAATAACATTATTTCAGCTATTGAGTCGTGCTGCCACTGGGAAAATACGAACATTTCAACAAAGAAAAATAAATTGCATTTGTGTTCTCACTTCAACTCCCAGTTTCTTGCTGGAGTGGCGCCAGGCCAGTGCTTCAAGGTGCTGACTATCTCCTTCTAGCAAAACAGAACAGATGGGACAGGGAGCTAGGCTGGGACTCAGCAGCTAGATGAAAATACATTTAAGTCCCATATCAGAGCAAGGCTCTTTCCTCCCCTTACCCTCTCCACTTTGAGTACCTTGGGTTTCAGAATATGTACATCTAAAGACAGCAGCTAGGAGGGAACCATGACGCATTTGGTTCATGCATTGCCCCATGTGCTGCTGCAGTTTGGACACAGCTGGGAAAAACAAGGTTCGCTTCCCTCCTTTGCCACCTGCAACATCAGGAGAATCCCTCCACCGCTCTCAGATGTAGCTTCCCTCCAATGCAACAGGAATAATCCCCTCTTCCTGGGATACAGTTGTATACCAAAGGCTCCATGATGGCCTGACACTAACACTTCAAGGCCAGGTAAATGAGGAGGGCTCTACATTTTGCACCCGCGTGTGTGCACGTCATGTCGGGGCACCCTGCCAGTCTGCCAGCTTTTACAAGACGGGCACAACAAGCACATTCGTAAAAATAACCCTAGTCCGTATCCCTGCAAACTATTCACAGGAGCTACTTAAATAAAACATGGCATTTGGTGGCCTTGAGCAGTGGAGGGAGGGAGGGCGTGAAACATGAGCCTAATCGGAATTGGGGAGTTGGGGTGAAGAGGGTTACAACGCACATTTGCAGAACACTTTTTGAATACCAAAAGCTTTCCTCTTTATAAAACAAAAACTTCGTTCACTTCAGTTCTCTCACCATGAATAATGAACTGAGGAATTAAAAGCTTTAAACCTGTTAAAGAAGTAATATTAACTTAGGTATAAATATAGCTGAAATAATCCAGACAGTTTTATGACCTTACACCCCCAAATGAAGGCGAAATGCAGAATTCTTTCCCCGGGAATAGTGGCAAACACAGCTAACAGATGGAAGAGCTGAATGGAAATTTCAATAAAGTAGGCCACAAAGAAGCATTTGTAAGTGAGGGGTGCTCACTTAAAAAAAATGGGGGGAGGGGGGGGAGAAGGCTAAAAAATGGAACTTTGTTTTATTTTGATAGAGTGCCAAAACAGTACTGCATTCCTTAAAGAGCAGAATAAAGGATCGAGTTAGACTGGCCTTCTCAACACCTCAGCAAAAGCCCCCATGGGTCTCATTTTGCTGGGATGACTATTTATATGACAGGTAAGGGAATAATTTTGTTGGATTCAGTTACACTAGGCCTCCATGACCTCTGGGTCAAAAGAGCAAATGCAAAAGTGACAATGTGGATAATTGCCTGTTTAGGATAATGGAATACTGATTGAGGGTCAATTATTATAACACCTGAAAAAAAAATGAGCTGATGTGAAAGGTTCAGCAGAGATAGCAAACAGGGAGAACTGTCTGCATGCACCATGCCATGGCTGGTAATGTAGAGTACAGACTGCTGCGTTTGATAGCAGGGAAGCATATTTCCTGAGCTGAACTACTAAAACTGAGCAGTTTCCAAGCCCTAAAATATTTCAGTTTGTAAAACATGCCATAAAATAGAAATTCAGCTCAACTGCCCAAAGCTGCTGGATTAAAGTAATATTATTTAACATGCTACCCAATTAATTTACATTATAGCCCTTGTCTGTGCCTCATGTCCCAGACTCATTCTTTCTTCTGTCTCCTGAGTGAATTTTCTTCCATTGCTACACAAATAAAGAAAACCAGCTTTGACATTTGTGTTTCTAAATCCAAGCAAAGGGGAAACACCATTTAGGCTGCTACTGCAGAGGGGCACTGTGGTTCATAGGGTTTTTAAAGAACTGAATTTTTGATTTTGATAAAAATCTTTCAAAACTTCTGTGCATGTGGCTACCCTGGTTACCTTGCTCTGCATTGCTTTTGGGGGGTGTGATTCTTGAAATGCTCATTCCTCACCTTGGTTTTCTTCCTATTTCTTGTACCCCACAAAAGACAAAGATCCCGGTGCTCTTCCACAGCAGCACGTGAGGACCTTGCCTGTTCTTTCTCCACAGCCTCTGTGTGAACAGGGATCTTGGAAAGAGCGGGAATAAGGCATGTCTGGATCTTTATGACACTGTCAACAGAATACATTAGAATACACCAGGCTACCAGGGAAATGAAAATATGAAACTACACCAACTTCAAGGGGACTGGATCACTGCATGAGTCTACTGCTAGGGACTACTGACCAGTTTGGCCGCAACAATGTCGATCATTACCGCCCTATGCTGATCTGCCAGATGCGACTATGCCATTAGTAGCCATGCGAATGTTAATCTCCCAAACTCATAATCTCATATTTTAGCACAAACCTGTCTCTGAAAAAATTCTAGCTATAACGACTATAAATGAAGTAGTAAAGTCATTTCTTCCCCTCACCCCCCCAACTGGCATATCACACTCTTATAGTTCATTTGTAGTCATCACATAAGCTGGGAAAAGATGAATGACCAGACCACAAGAGGAGCTTGCGGTTGGTTCTTATCTCTAATTATTTGATGGGAACATCACTACCTCTTCTGAAGAGCAACTTCGATGCTAACCAGGAGTTTCAAATCCACAATGAATCTGCCATATCTGCATGGTAAAGGATTATATCTATTCAACTTAATAAGAACCTAAGTGTCCTGCTAGAAACACCCCTGGTAGGAACAACAAGGATGGAGAGTAAGTCACATGACTTCGGGTAAGAAAACAAAACAAAAAATCCCAACCCTGGGCCACCGATCAAACACCATCTCACAGTGACTAATTTCTGACTAGAACCCTACTGCTCTGCTTTTCCTTTCCCTCAGATGAGATGAATCACTGCGTGCAGTCTGACAGAAAGAGAAGGCATCCTTTTCCTTCAGCTACCAAACCCCTCATGATTTTCCTGTATGACAAAAGTCCATCCAGCAGCAATGAGAGATTTCTGAAACTTACTGAAGTCTTCAAGGCTTAAACGATTATTGAGATCTCTTCCAGCATGGGGATAAGTTAGCTCTTATTTAAAGTGACGTATTTTTGTTTTCCACTGCATTTAGCTTCTGCAGGGAGCATATCTCTCAAATGTTCAACATTCCAGGAATGGCTCTCATTTTAGTCTCAAAGCTATTTATCTCCCTTGCAAATTTGCTACCTCTGTGGTTTTGTTATTTAAAACTCTTCATAGCAGCAAAACCAAAACAAAGCAAACCTTGTACAAGCTAAGCTTACAGAAAAAGACACATGTTTAAAGGAATAAATCCCACAACATTTTCAGTTCCCATGCAAACGTGTGTTTTATGGCTCTTTGTCCCACATTTGGGTGCTGGCAGTCTGAGAGGCATAAACAAAGGTTTCCAGCACAAAGATCCAGTGCAAGTTTAATGGAGACTGAAAAGTTCAAGGCAGGGCTCCCTCTTTCCTCTCACCTATGTATGAGGAACGGTGTTGCTACTTGGGCTATCCTAACAAAGCTTCCTGAGCAAAGCTTGTTCCTGAAACCAGCTGTGATGAGCTATGCTGGGTATTTCAAATTTGCATAAGTTAAATATGGGCCTGAATTCTCATAAATTACAGGAACAGATTACTGTTGTAAAACAGTGCGGAGCCCTCTGGAAAGCACCATGCAGTTTCATTCTATAAAGGTCCCACAGGGGATTCTTGTTCTGAGGCTGCTTGTGTAACATAATCAAGCCTTCAAGAATGGCTCTGTGCATGACTACTGCATAACATGCACCAGGTAAGATACGGAGAGCGACAGTTCCAATTACATATATCTCTTGAAAGAACTGCTGCTGTTGAATGAATAGAAAACTAGGTGCGAGGGCAACTGATTCATTAGCACACCTCCAAAAACTGTGAAACAAACTTTCCTGCAATAGTGAGACAAACACCTTAGCCCCAAAAAAGACCAGCAGTGATTTTGCAAAGGATGAGAGAGTTGGTGGTGTTCTGATTTGGTGCAGCTCCCTTTAAAACAGCCATCCTACCTCTCAGCCTGTTCTAAAAAGGCCACTGTCCTGGAGAAGCGGGACGTGCAGGAAGCTTGTAAAACCATAGACTTGGCTGGTTCTCTCAGGGGCAAATGCGACACCTGATTCCGCTCTTTATTTTTCTGGTAATATTAGATTCTGCCTCCTTACACCTTACTTAATATTTGTGCAACTTAAGAGGGATGCACCTTATGCTGAGGGCCTCTGCAGCGGGGACCCGGGGCCACAGGAGCTGCCTCTGAGTGGTGGCATTTTGGCTAGTGTTGGTTCCTGGCTTGACAGTTCCTCTGCATGGTACAGACGTTGCAAAGGAGCCGCTGGCTAATGTCAGTCTAATTGCACAGCACAAGCCTCATCAACCTGAGTAAGCTCTGACCTGTGGGCTCCTTGCTTCTTCTCATGGAAATCTCATGAAGTCCGACTGACTAAAACTTTTCTCATTCTGTCAGAAAACTGAAGGTGTCTTTAAAGAGATTCAATAGAGACTCTGTGGAAAAAAGCCCTGCAGAGTAAGGGAAAGAAAATCTGGAGTGGCAGTGAACTAGAAACCAGAATCCTAGTGGATGGGGGGGTAAGGAAGCAAATGAACCCTGTCAGTGTTTTAAATGGAGAAGAATATTCGCAATTTAATTAAGAATGAAAGAGGAACATGATTTTTGTATATAAAAATCAAACTCAAATGAGTAACTTTGGAACAGGTTGATAGCAAACACATCTGCAGTAACAGCCAATATAACTAAGGTAGACCAAGTGCTGAAAAGCCAGCAGGAAGAAAGAGGAGACTTTCTGCATAATAGAAATAAATTCCTAATGTTATCCCATATTCAGCTAACTTACACAGCTTGAAAGACGGGAATAAAACAAATTCAAACAGATCTTTATGAGCAAAGGAGTTGATAAGTCTACTCTGTAAGCTGGCAAAGTTCTGATGATCGCTCATGAGGACTTAACTCACCAGACATCAACTTAAAATAGACTCGTATTTGAGGGTTTGCTGAGTATGCTGCAAAAGGCAATTAGCTGGTGTAGTTTTGGAGGAGACTTCAGAATGATGAAAAGATAAAAGGGGCTTTATCCATAGGTAGCAGACTAGGAAAATTCATTCCCCAGAATTATTTTAATGCTGTTGGGCTTCATTGTAATACTAATTGTCATGGTGTTAGGAGCTTGTTTCTTCCTTTTTTTTTAAATTTTCTTTCTTTTTTTTTTTTTTTCATTGTCTCTTCTCATTTCCATTTCAGTAAAGGCAAACATTTTGGGATGTTAAAGCTAAGATGTCATAAAGGATGTTACAGTAATTTAAATGTTAAGTACCCGAACCCAAAAATAAACTTATTGGAAGGAACCTAGAACAAGGTGGTAAGAGCTGATCAGATGTATGCACAAGAAAATGAGAAAACACCTTTGAAAACCATGTTTTTTCCTGTAGCTTTTGTCACTGATGTTTTTTCTCCAGGAAAGAATAATTTTGCAAGCAGCAGCAATGTTACTGAAGACATAACTGAACCTTCACAGTCTGTGTGATTAAAAGCAAACTTAAAAGAATATTCCTACACAAAAAAGATGCCGTATTTATTAAAAATTAAAAAGGACTGGAGTCAAAGCAGTGTTCAGATTGTCTTTAGACAGGCTGCCAATACTCTGCACTTTTCCCCTTTTTCTTAGTGAACAGTTCATATGCCGTTGTTATGCTAAACTACTAACATAACCATGACACAATGACAGAGAAAAGAGGCACGCCTGACTCAAATAATTCTTAAAGACACCCTCACACCCCTTATGTGAAACCAAAAAGACATCTGCAGGCTGCAGTCAACCATGAGAATTCTCAGTCAACACCTCCGTAAACAGCACATGCACCCTGACAGCTCTCCAAAGCTTCATCATACAAAACCCAAATACATGAATAAAGAGAGACATCCGGAACAGCATCCCAATTCAGCTTCAGCACTACAGCTTCATATTTGGCACCACTGCCAGCCCCAGGCTAGTGTGACACGATAGGTTTCCCTTCTCATTCTGATGCTGGAAACCATACAGCCCACACCCACGGACCTCACCAGCTTCTTCCCATCCTGCCTCCCATGACTCTTGCATGAATGAGGAACCCAGAAGCCAGGACAGACAAGTGTGACTGAGAAAGGAAGGTTTTCCTTGCTGTGGTTTGGAGAAGTCAGGAGAATAAACTCGAATGTGACATGCTGCAGAAGGGAAAACCTGAAATCAAGTTTTCTGTTAATTTTTTTTTGGTGGCATCTTGTGTGTTTGGGGGATATGGTGACTGGGAGAGGAAGAAGGAAGGAGCACGAAACATCACATTTCAGAGGAAGAATTAACATCAACAGCTAAACTCTTTGATTAAAGGGATGCTTGCAAGGAGAGACGTTAATTAGCAGTTTAAGCGAGTCCTTAAGACTTTCAAGTTTTTAACATACAGATTACAATGAAGTAATCTTTCCTGCTGTTCTCCATGAGGTTAATATTCCCAGAGCTTAAAAAGAATGGTGACCTACTCCTGCTTGGATGTGCCACACAACTGCTGAGAACACGTAGGATGGGGAAAAAAATCATTAGCAATGAAGGAGACAGTGACAGCAACAGAAAAATCTTCTGACGCGTAGGCTTAAGTTTTCACTGAGAAAAGCTTAGAGCTGTTTTCTTCTTTCTTTTTCAAATCAGTATCTTTGAATGGTTTCTGCAATAAATAGGAGATTGTAACATATGAGATGTTGATAGTATGTAGTCTCTATTGAAAAATCCGAAATGGACAGGAAACTTGAAAATGGAAGGCACGGGTTCCTTAGCCGTGCCACAGACCGTTTTAATGACCCAGGCATGCCAAGGGGGACTGACGTAGGCAGCAACGTACTAAGTTATACTTCACACGGAGAGTTTAATCTGCCATACCAGAAAATGGATGTCCAGTTTTCCCTTAAGGGGAAAAACATTTATTTTAACAATAGTCATTTACTTCAACAGGTCCGTATCAATCCCTTTCCTTATTTACAGAGAAATAAACTGCTTGCTGTTTAGATAACATTCTCTTCAGGGCAGGCGAAGCTTATCGGAGCTGCCTGCTGCGAGCCGAGTCCAGGTTGCAAACAATATGCTTTTACCAACTCTGCTGCCTTGAAATCTGACAACATAAAGTAACGCATGAATTGCTTTCCGAGCCTTTCTTAGGCTTTCCTCAGCATGGCTGGGACAGGCTTGGCCCATTTATGTTAAAAGTGAGAGAGAATGAGAGTGAGTATGAGAGTGTCAACTGGCTCCTCCAGGGAAAACCCTGGCCATGGGCTGGGCATCCTGTCTAGGAATTTAACCAGCCTTTTACCATCGTGTGACATACTCTTCCAATAGACTTTTAATCCATTCACTCAATAGCACGCACAGAGAGAAAACCAGCAGAAGCCGGGAGCAAGAAATGAGTATGTTGTGCCACTCTGCTCTTTCATCGCTTTCCATTCACTCACCTGTAACTTATCCTCTCTCGCGGACTTAACTCGCTCACTGTGAGTAAGTTCAATGCGCACTTAAGACAGGCGAAACCGCTTTTCGCAGTCACTCTGCATTTGTACGCACATGAAAAAAATGCCGATGTGGTCACTCACCTGCCTTAGAGGAGCTGCCCTCCCCGCCTGCCCGTGTCTGGCAGGAACGGCAGGCCGCAGCGGG
>NW_009648358.1:1351908-1360840 GCF_000708025.1 Charadrius vociferus
CCCCCCAGCCCCTCCATCTGCCATAAGCCACTCTAAATGTGTCACAGACAAACTCCGTGCAAGCAAACGACACTATGTGAACTGCCTGATGTGCCTGTCTTTTTTTTTTTTTTCATATCATCATCCAAGCCAGGTTGGCAGCTTTAATTATCACTGTGGTTTCCAACTGGCCTACATACAGGTTTGAGGCATCGTTCCGGAGCAGCCTCCAGGTTTTGAGAAGCCCACCTCTCTCCATGGCTGACACTTCTGCAAGGTGTCTCAGGAAAAAGCCCACAACCCTGGGTTGAAATTCTGGCAGGGCAATGAAGGAGGGGTTGGCCAGGAGGTCTCTAGTTCCACTGGCACTAAATGAAAAACATCACTTTTTCTGTCAGAAAAGTCCAGGTCTAAAGCCTCTGGAGGTCCTGCAGCAAGAGGCGCTGCTTCGGGGCAAGGTGCAGCGAGCGAGGACAGCCACTCTGTAGAGTTCTCCTCCCTGCTTTGATCCACAGCCCAGTCTTTGCAGCTCTTGTATGAGACTAATAAACTCTATAAAATATCAAAATTACCATTACCGAGGGATACATCAATAATCCAGGGATTTCTCTGTTGGCTGTGTAGTGGCTTGGTGCGCTGCGACCCACCGCCTTCAAAATTATAATCCCTTCACTGAATGAGGCACAATTAAAAATAATATAATATTTCAAAGGACTAAGTGCTCCCATATGGGGATCAGTTCTTTAAGTGTTGTAATTTGCCAACTATAAATATGCTGGAATTGTTTTAATGAAATATCCTGTGCTATTATGTAAGTACAGTATTGTTTCCATTCACACTTCTGTTCTACACAACTATTCCAGATGTTCTACCCACCATCTCAAGACGTTCTTTAGGCAAAAAAATGTATATATATGCATTTAAATATGTATGTGTATAAACAAATACATACGTGCATAAAAATCAACTTAATAAAATAAAACCTAACGTTAAAAGTTTTTACATTTAATAGAGGTTCTCTGGGCATGTCATAATCTTCTTTTAATGAACTTGCAATCATATAACTCAAACCCTTAAATTATCATGATCCTAAGTTGTAATAAAAACAGGAATAAAAGTTTACTAGAAGGTCAAAAACTGTCAAGTACAAGCAAGAGAAAATACAGAGATGCAGAAGCAGCACAGAGGTCAAGTAATTCTGAAAACATTCAGGTACTGTACCTTCAAGTATATTGCAGCAGTAGGTGACTGGTTACTGCTGTTTTATTTAATAAGACTTCACATAAATTCCAGCTGCTAACCATGTGATAAGTCCATCTCAGAACAGAAGGGCTTCTATTCTCCTGCCACACTAAGATCCTGACTTCCACCCACCTCGCTGGGAGTTACAGCCATATTGAGGGCTGAACAGATCCCACGGACCATTTTCCTGCGTTCACATTTGATTGTAATGTGTGAGTTCTGCGAACGAACAATCTTCGGATTTAAGGAAAAAAACAGCTCATTTTACGTAACCCTATATGTGGTATGGTAACAATCCCAGGGCTTGACTGCATAGCAATTTTCTCAGTGCTTTAATGCAGTGATGACACTTTTTTAAAACAAGGAGGGGAGAAAAAAAAAAAAAAAGAAATTGCACACAGGAAGAAGAAGAAGGAGATTAAAAGATTAGCATCTCTGACTTTCCCTCCTCTTGCTCCTTCCCCCATTCTCTTTTTTCCCCTGTATTCCCATTATCCTACCTTTTATTAAATAACTCTTGCATTTGTATTAAGGGTCCAATCCTT
This sequence comes from Charadrius vociferus, assembly GCF_000708025.1. Classification (NCBI taxonomy): domain Eukaryota; kingdom Metazoa; phylum Chordata; class Aves; order Charadriiformes; family Charadriidae; genus Charadrius; species Charadrius vociferus. The sequence goes on from NW_009648358.1 coordinate 1,353,675, forward strand.
TGCAAAATGCTGAGGACGCTAAACTTTCATCCTTTTCCAGCAATTTTAAGCAGGGAAAATACTTTTTTTCTGGGCAGTCTGTGCAGCTATTCCATAATTCCTACTGCAGCTTCAGGTGGTGGTAGGTTCTGCCATACAAACGAGTATTTTCCCATATGAGGAGGAGGTGGACAGGAAGAACCTCATGAAAAATTGCTGTCCAGCCCTGGCACTATGTGACTGACAGGTACATCAACTGAACAGGAATGGGGGAAAATAAACAATGTAGATGCTGGTTGATTAGCAAAAATTTGCTACTTTTTTCCCCCTAAAACAAAGGAACTTTTGTTCTTGTCTCTTCAGCATCCTGTTTCCCCTCTTCCATGTGTCATTTTTGTACTCTTGGATAGTTGGAAATAAAATATTTACAACTGGGGAAATAAGGAGATACTTTCTCCCTTGTTTATAATGGAGGTTTTTGAAAATAAAAGTAATAACTTAATTTTGGTGATGTTTTTCCCTCCATAAAAATCTTATTGAAAAAAATGAAAATCCTAATGACAAGAAAATTATTCTATAAAATAATTAGTTGTGGGAAAAAACATTTTTTTTAAATGGAATATTTACTATTAGGGAATGCTTGTTTCAGAACAAAATAAAGGTATAAAATAAATACAACATCTCATTTTTCTCTTAACAATTATACAGACAGTGCCGTTTATTGAAGCAGTATGCAGTGGTTTTTCACTTTAACATTTTTAATCTCTCTGCAATGTTTTTAAAGGAAAACTTAATTATTTCTCATACAGTCTATAAGCCTTTCTCTGGAGACCTACATCAAGTATTTGTAACACAAGTGGAAACTACATTTAATAACGTCCACCGTGCCAAAATCACTCCTTAAAAAGCAAAAGCTTTCAAATCATTACAGCATAAGTGTTTAAAAAAACATGTGTACAAATGGCAGGCTTTGTAAAATGTTGGACATTGCACGTGTAAGTCATCAAGAAAGAGTGGGACAGCCTGGGAGGGTGGTGAGGACACCCCTGACCAGCGACCATATGGCCACAAAGAAACCCAGATCTGAAGACTCCTCTGGAGCCAGCTAGATGAAGCACACCAAACATGCAGGTGTGAACTAAATTGGCAAAAACACTAGTCCCAGCTATTTGTAGAAATAATAATAATAATAATAATAAAAAAAATCCTGCTGCTGTTCCAAATCCATATTTCTCTGCTGCAAGCTGAGTTAAGCTACAGCCCTTTTGCCTGAGGAGAGAGCACCCAGAAAGCCCAGCTCCAACTCAGGCGCGGCCTTGACTCGATGCTCTCGGCATCTCCGAGCACAAGCATGGACACTTCTGCCAGGCACGATACTCTTTTGGCATTTTTTTCCAGGGTCTGCACAGTCAGCTACTGCAGACCATGCAATGGCCTGGTGCGGAGACATGCCGGGAAGGGGTGGGAAAACTGAAGGAGGTTTGCTGAAAGGGTGACCACAGTAGCTTGGGATGATTATACAAACGGCTCTGCATCTTTTGATGTTTCCTCTTTTCTAATAATAAGATGGTCATCTGCACGCTTTGCTTTCTGAGAAACGCTGCTTCATTTCTCTCCCATAAAAATGGTCTGTTTCCTCTCAGCGAACAAATTAGAGGAAGAGACCTACAATAATTTACAGTATATTAGACAGTTATTACTGTGCAATGATATAAAATGGTGATTATACTAAGTGAGAACTTTGGTAAAATTCACATACTGGAAATGGAAGAGTAAATACAGGTTTGGTGCTGCGTGTCTGAAGTCAAACCATCTGGGGCAACTTATAAATTCCAAATCCCAATCACCTTACTCATTCATGTAGTTTCATCATGATTATTCGAGCACTGACAGTGTGTTCGTGCCATAATAAATAAAGAAGATGAGAAATTACAAGGCTGACTTGCGTGAATACGACAGGCACCATGTGGTCTTGCGTGCCAAAGCATCACAGCGAGACTGGGGGTCTTGCTATTGTGCCCTTTGCACGTACTGAGCCTTTCTTAGTACACCTTAGAATGGAAAATCAGGAGAGATAACTTGTTAGTTCCTGCTTACCACCCAAAACATGAGAGGCAGAGCTCTGTTAAGCAGGACCTATTTCACAGAGCCGATAAAATCCAAGAGTTCAACAGTGTCACAGCCTGGCATCCGCATTAAACCTTATTTTTTATTAGCTAATGCGTGTGTTATGTTTTAATGGATGCTAATGTAAATAGATGTGCTTATTATGACTTTAGTGCACTCATAACAGCTTAATAAAACATTTTTATTGTCATCATTTATTACCACATTCTTTTCGCACTTGGAGTCGTGTAAGTCCAAAATAGCCCCCTAGAAGTCACAGGTTTACCTAGGTGTAAATCTGTGGTTACTTTAGATGTTTATCGGCCTGAAAGGAGACTCTGGCTCACAGAATCTAAATATCACTTTGATTTAAGTGCTGCTGAGTTTAAGCAGACTGTAACCAGATCCTGAGGAATCACTCTAGCTCAGGAGGAGAGGAGTAATAATTTTAAGTAGGGGAGAACTCTACTCCTTTATATAGCTTTTTAAAAAAATTATTTTAAAATAAGATGTCTTGCTTTCCCTATGAAATAGCTATGGAGGAAAATTAACTTTCAGGAGGTTATCAAGCCATTCGGTGTCAACTTGCAGCTCCTCAGTGCCTTTTACTTATTTTACCCTTGAGAAAGTCCACAGTCCCGTGTCTCCTCCTCGTTTTTCAGAGGGACTATCAATGTCATTAATAGTCCGATACATCAAAACACTGAGAATTTTCATCCCAGGAAGGGTTTCTACACAAGAATACATAGTGAAGGATGTGGGGACCACACAAAGTACTGCTGAAATGCAACTGTGCCCTAAGTGAGCGCAGCCAGGTTTAAGAGGGCAAAGTGATGTCAGAGAGAATGTTATGGCCAGAAGAGAGAAATAAGGAGACCTCTCAGGGGCACGGGGAAGACCATCAAGAACGTGAAGCATGGGAGATCATACACATCTACAGCTGCAGCTGCAGAAACAAAACTGGCCTGACATTTTACAAAAGGTCATCAGATTGTAAGCACTCAAAAAACGTCATTTACACATCACAGGAAAAAAAAAAAAAAAAGGGCAACTCTAAGAACAATGTTCCCCTGAGCCAGAGTTGGTGTGCTGGTCAAGAAGAACTCAGTACCAGAAGAGTAGGTGCTATGAAAGATGACACGTAACTGAAAGCACAGCACTCCTTGAAGGACACAACCGACCACAGCTGAGCATGAGACACCTGAGAGGAGATAAGCTCAGACTGGCGAAGTCCTTAATAGTATATAGGGAGAGAGACACTGGAACAAATTACCGCAGCGCAAACAAGGGCATGGCTCCACGGCACACACGTGGTACCCTGGCAGCAGCAGCACTCACATGCAAAACCGCACAGAAAATGCTACAATGCTTATATCACGGCAAAAAAATCCTACATGGAGGAAAATACCACAGAGCAGCCGAAATGCTGCGGGTATCTTCTGGTAACACATTATATATCTGAGACTGGTGTTTTCCCCAAACGGTTTTTCCTTGTGTCAGCAAGCTCAGACAGGAGAACACGAACACGCTCTCGCTCTAACCAGTCAGGGGTGCTTCTTGCCTTTTTTCCACCCAAGCTCGCTTGGCTTAATAGCTCTCTCTTACAAGACTTTACCATGACTCAAAATTTATGAGGGAAGTTTTCTAAGGTAAAAGGGCAAGCAGGTGCCTGGTTTCCACTGACTACCAGCGCTTTGCTCCTACATGTGCTGTTGAACATCTCCCCAAACTGGCTCTGTAAGTGCCTGTGAAAAGCAGGCTGAAGAACAGGCAATCCAGCTGGCACCTGCTGCAGCTAATATGCCCACAGAGACGTGAGAAACTTTTGCAGTGAACTCCCAAAGATCCTCTGGATTTCGGCTTCATTACAACTACGAGTTTCAGGCCAAGTTTGGCAAAAGGTTCGCAGAGACTTATGTATCTTTCTGCAAACCTAGACCCAGTTATGACTTCAGGTAAAAGCCATGAGAAAAACCCGTGGCTGTTCTTTCTTCCTGACGCCAGGCAACTGTTGGCAATTTGGCACCAAACCCAGAAGTCAAACACAAAATGCGAGACTCAAACAGTAAATGAAGGAATATTTCCTATCAACCTCTGCAGGCCAGAGCTGCATATTGTTACATGCCTAGGAACACCAATTTGGAAGGCAGGGATAATAATGAAATACAAAAGAAAGTCAGGAAGCTGGGGTGAGAATCTCCTGATGTGCTAATTAATTCTTGATTCATGCTTCCGCTGTAGGCGTATAAGAAACTATTAGGGAATTGCACAAACGTCTGTGCAAGCTGTGGGCCCAAATTCTGGTTTCTGTTAATCTGGCAGAAACCTTTTACGCTGACTATGGCAGAAATAAATTATTTAAAATGACGTAAACCTGTAAAGTGCAAACACACCTTACCCTTGACAGAAAAGAACCTACTGATTTTTGACTATTTTTTGAAGTTCAGAATGCTGAATATAATGTAATGTGAAACAACAGGAAAACAACCACTCTCCCAACAACACCCTTAGTTTACTGAGCTCAGATTAATCTTTTGACAAAGCTAACACTGAAAGCAGACTGAACCTAACTTTCTTTTCCAGCTTTTTTCAAAGGTAACGCAGGAATATTGGGAAAACGGAGAATGTAGCAAATCCTCAAACACTTTGAGTTCAGCAGCTTGGGGAGCTATACCCAGACCCTTTTGCTTCTTGGTGGACTGAGGCTGCACATCTCATCAAAGCACTCACATTGATCACAAAGTCTTATCATCCCGTTGCAGTCAGCCGTCTGTCAACAACGCAGAAGGTCACACCTCTCATCTGTCAGTAAGCAATGAGTCCGAGGATTTCTCCAACCGAACGATCTCCAGTCCCAAACTGAAGCAGCCACCAAGCACTGCTTTGAACAGGCTGTTTTGCTTGCATTCCCTGTGCCCCCCCCAAAGGCTCCTTACCCCCGGAGTGCTGCAGCGCCCCGATTTGGAAGCAGCTCTGAATTCAAGTCTTAGACCTACCATTGACAGCATGACTTGAAGACTGCCGGAGCCTCAATGTATGTTGCATCTACACATGCAAACAGTCTCTTTGGCAGAGTACACAAATGCCACTCACTATCCCACAGCACAATTAACAAATCCAAGGTGAAAAATTTTGTATCGATTCCCCGCTCTCACACCTACACAGGCTTTTTGTGGCCATAGCTACTGAAGGTCTGCCTCTTCAAGGAAATACTCCGGGCCTGAAACCTGTGCTGCCTCAGAGGCACATTCCGCTTTCTCAAAGACATAGCAAAAAGCCAGCTTAGTTACGCCCACACAAAGCTACAATCACTCCCTAAGTCTTTGGAAATCCCGGCTTTGGCTTGCTTTTGTACTGAAGGTCTTGAGAAGGCTGCCGTTAAAACGGAGCATCCGCTTTTCAGAGACCCAAGCTGAGATCTGAAGAAACACATCTATTTTACTGTTCTGTGCCTAGGCAAAGCCTGGAATATGACTGCTATGTTTCACAGTACATAAACCCAGCTCTCACTCCACAGTACCATTTTGCTCACCATATCAAAAGAAAACATGTAATTTTTTCACTGATTTTGCATCAATAATTTCCCAGAAGCGTACTTTACAGTGGCACAACACAATACGTCTTTCCTGCAAAGAGTCAGTTGTGAGCTGAATCACTGGAAATATTCTCCGAAATGCCTACTTTAAAAATACTTCCACTGGATGACTACTGTTCAAACAATGTAAACAAAGATTATAAAAGGCATCTTCATAACATGGGGTATCCTTTAACGGTGTTTTCAAGCCCAGTTTTAGGGATGCTTCCTGAGATTAGTTTTAACAGCAAAAGCAGGTGGTGTGATGTCCTTCATTTTTAAGATAAAAAAGAGATGGCCAGATAGGGAGTTGCGTAACACAGAAGTCTCTTGCATTAAATAACTCTACAAGCCTGCATGTATACTGAATCACACCTAGGTAAAATTAAGCTGCAGAAAAAAAATATATGCCTTTTTCACCTCTCATCTATCTCATAAACAGGAAAAAAAAAAACCAACCAACCCACCAACCCCACAACCACAAAACCTAAAAGCACTAAAGTCAACCCTCCCCAAACCCCTGCAACCCATGGATATCACCAAGAAGAACCTACTTTCCATTACTTTTTGCCCCCATCGTTCAGCAGTAAGAATTCAACAAAACATTCTGGTTTTCTCCCATGTCTGGGAAACTTTCCAGAATTTTTAAGCTCAACAAGCAACCCTTAGTCCTATCTAGGTTGCATTCCTTTTTGCTACTTGGCTGTTTCCTCCCTGTTGACATTTGCACAAACTACAAAAGCGGTTGCAGTGAGAGATTCCTTCACGAAAATGGTGCTGCAGTGCTGTCTTTAAAAATGTTGAAAAACTTACCAAGAAATGGAGAAAGAATGACAATACTCTAGGAATCCAGAAGACAGATACAGAAATTTGCACTCCGTGCATAGACAGACCTTTGTTTAACCAACTGATCCTTCACTTCAAATAATTTCCTCTAGTCAGACAGTACCAACACTTCCTCACCTGACCAGATGGAAGGATGCAAAACATCGTTCTACCAAGTTTTACCTCCTTGTCATCTGATTCTTCTGGGATCTAATTAGCCCTTGTGTGGGTATAAAATGGGTAGCGTGCACACAAGTCGACCAAAGACAGAAAAAAGGAATGATCTTATTTTTAAAAGAGGGAATGACCTACACTGCTCAAATGAAGGTAGTAAGTACGATAAATTCTTTACTTTTGAACACCTATAGAATTTTGGAGAGAACCAAAAACTGCACAGAAACATAACACAGCTATGGAATTTACTTCATCTCACGATTCATCTAGTTTTTTCTCTTCTACTCTTCCAGCTTTCTTACCATGTTTCCATGTGCCCGTTTCACGTTTTAACACTCCTGTTGTTCCAATAAATAGCTTCTTGTTTACAGACCCAGTGCCTAAAAACTTTTTCTGATGGCATTAAAAAAACACACACACAAAAAATAAATTCTCTATATCCCTTTGCTTCTAAGATACTTCTTCTTAATCTTTGCAATGGCTCTCTTCTAATCCAAAACCCCTGAAA